>NC_092121.1:11123638-11423638 GCF_045679555.1 Salvelinus alpinus
GTGGTCTAGTGTTGATTAAATGTAGCTTGCATCTGGGCATAAAAGTGATAAACCTGGTGTTAATTGTTCATTGGTAATTATTAGATTAGTTGTGTGTAAAGTGTTACTGTGGATGTCTGTCTACAAGAAAATGTGGCGTATGACGCCCTGAATTAAGAGTAATGTTTATGTTCAAGTCATATAACCTCTAAACAGTTAGCTGATGTCATAAAAAGCTGGTTAATTTGACATTTTGGGCGGGCATCTGGAAGGATCATCGGCCAAAGGCAACATCTCCTCTGTGATCATACTGCACTTTCTCCAAGTGTGTGTGCAGTAGTATACCTCACACACAGGCGGCTTACTTCCCGCCAAGGTTTGTACAATTAAGTATATATAATTTAAAGCTACATTGCATTAAGGAGCCAATTGTGAGCACGGAAATCTAATGTAGTCTCATTATTTAAGTTAGGGAGGAAATTTCCGGAGCCTGACGACGTAGCGTAGGTAACGTTAACATTAGATGAAGTCGGTTAACTTTTCAGCAGTTCATGTTGGCCAATTAATTTAGCTTCACTAGGGTAGGGGGCAGCATTCGGAATTTTGGATGAAAAGCGTGCCCAAATTAACCTGCCTGCTACTCAGCCGTAAAAGCTAGAATATGCATATCATTAGTAGATTTGGATAGAAAACACTCTGAAGTTTCTAGAACTGTTTGAAGGATGTCTGTGAGTGTAACAGAACTCATATGGCAGGCAAAAACCTGAGAAAAGATCCAACCAGGAAGTGGGAAAACTGAGGTTTTTTAGTTTATCAACTCATTGCCTATCGAATATACAGTGTCTATGGGGTCATATTGCACTTCCTAAGGCTTCTACTAATGTCAACAGTCTTTAGAACCTTGTTTGAGGCTTCTACTGTGAAGTGGGGGCGAATGAGAGGGGATTGAGTAAGGTCTCTCCCAGAGTGCCATGAGCTGACCATGCGCGTTCACGTGAGAGTTAGCTTGCGTTCCTTTGCAATTCTAAAGACAAAGGAATTCTCCGGTTGGAACATTATTGAAGAGTTATGTTAAAAACATCCTAAAGATTGATTCTATACATCGTTTGACATGTTTCTACGGACTGTAACGGAACTTTTTGACTTTTCGTCTGCACCTAGTGATCGCGCCTCATGAATTTTGATTACTGGGCTAAACGCGTGAACAAAAAGGAGGTATTTGAACATAAATGATGGACTTCATCGAACAAATCAAACATTTATTGTGGAACTGGGATTCCTGGGAGTGCATTCTGATGAAGATCATCAAAGGTAAGTGAATATTTATAATGCTATTTCTGACTTCTGTTGACTACACATTGCGGATATCTGTATGGCTTGGTTTTGTGTCTGAGCGCTGTACTCAGATTATTGCATGGTGTGCTTTTTCCGTAAAGTTTTTTTGAAATCTGACACAGTGGTTGCATTAAGGAGAAGTGGATCTAAAATTCCATGCATAACGGTTGTATCTTTTAGCAATGTTTATTATGAGTATTTCTGTAAATTGATGTGGCTCTCTGCAAAATCACTGATGTTTTGGAACTACTGAACATAACGCGCCAATGTAAACTGAGATTTTTGGATATAAATATGAACTTTACCGAACAAAACATACATGTATTGTGTAACATGAAGTCCTATGAGTGTCATCTGATGAAGATCATCAAAGGTTAGTGATTAATTTTATCTCTATTTCTGCTTTTTGTGACTCCTCTCTTTGGCTGGAAAAATGGCTGTGTTTTTCTGTGACTTGGCTCTGACCTAACATAATCGTTTGGTGTGCTTTCGTCATAAAGCCTTTTTGAAATCGGACACTGTGGCTGGATTCACAACAAGTGTATCTTTAAAATGTTGTAAAATACTTGTATGTTTGAGGAATTTTAATTATGGGATTTCTGTTGTTTTGAATTTGGCGCCCTGCAGTTTCACTGGCTGTTGACGAGGTGGCGTCCCACATACCCTAGTGAGGTTTTAAGGAGAAGTGCTGCTGGTTTTCATAACCTAGCCTAGTTAAATACAAAATGACCCGAATGGTAAAAAATTAAGAAAGTTATGTGTAATACATTACATGATTGTTATAATGTTAGTTGCGGAACATTGTGAAAACTCTGTGGCTAGCTTTAGCAAGCATGACTAACGGGTAAAGTTAGCTAGCTAGCCAACTCTGACGGATCAATGCACGTATAACAGGCTGACTACACCGCTGGCGTCGCGTGCGCGAGTGTTGCAAAATATATTTAGAAATCTATGTTATTCAATTATTGCACCCACACTGTTCGCACGCCAACGAGCGTCTGCGTTGCCAAGGGCTAAAATAGAAATCAGTTCTATTTCTGACTCAGATCGCACTGCAAGTCCTGCCTCTCCCATCTCCTCATTGGTTTGTAGAAGCAGGTACCCACGTGCCATCTCCTCATTGGTTATACCCACGTGGGTGACTGAAGACCTAATTTATGAAAGTTGCCAATCATAATATAAAGTCAAGAGAAGAAAAAGCCTGGAAGGAAGAGCGATGACTAGAAACAATTTGGTTGACCGTTTTATGTGTGGATTAATTGTCGGAGTAGAGGACCTTGGGCATTTCAGGTAAAATAACAACTCAATGTTTATATCCCAGGACAAATTAGCTAACAACAGCAAGCTAGCTAAATAGGACAAATTAGCTAGCTAGCTAAATTTCCATAAATGTTTAATGCTTGTCGACCTGTCCCCAATTAATGTAATTGGTTCAGAGTTTGTTTTGATATTTTAACCTGTGTGTCGTGATCGCGTTTGGTGTAGGGGGACAAAATCACGGTTTGGGTTCCGTGTAACGTTAACGTTGATAATTGGATGTTAAAATCCATCTGCCGTGACATGTGCGTATTTATTTGATGTTTTAACTGGTTGGCAGGCTGTCTCAACAATTAGCTAGCCTAGCTAACGTTACTTTGCAGAACAGAGACGCCTCTAGTTTATGTCAAATGCATTACTTGTCCACAGAGCTATGGGGACAATGTAAATGGTGTTTTGACTAATGTGTCAAATGCATTTCCTTTGAGAGTTAATGTTAAGCCTGCTCCTGGATTTGTTTTATTCCATGTTGGACCAACACACAGAACACTTGCTAGACCTATCCAGAGAAGCAGGGGAAGAAATGGACAGAAGATAGCTGCCATTCTGAATTTGTACAGCCAGGTATAGAAATTAAATCAGTAAGCAAAATTAATTGAAATGTTACATTTTAAGATCAGTGATACCCTTACACAAATATATTGTCACGTTCTGACCATAGTTCTTGTGTGTTTTACTTGTTTTAGTGTTTTCTTCAGGACGTGAGCTGGGTGGGCATTCTATGTTGTGTGTCTAGTTTGTCTGTTTCTATGTTTGGCCTAATATGGTTCTCAATCAGAGGCAGGTGTTATGTGTTGTCTCTGATTGGGAATCATATTTAGGTGGCTTGTTTTGTGTTGGGGTTTGTGGGTGGTTGTTTCCTGTCTTTGTGTTCTGCACCAGATAGGACTGTCTCGGTTTTCACGTTTGTTGTTTTTGTATTTTGTATAGTGTTCACGTTATCGTCTCTTTGTTCATTAAACATGTTGAAAACCGGAAGGAAGAAAACCGGTACATATATAGTTCATGTTTGTAATGTTTCTCTGTAGTAACCACGTGATGTGAACACAGATGAACTGTTGTCCTCGGATGTCTTCCAGCAATACTCCAAGAGGATGACTCTGGAGTGTTCACAACTTGCACAGTGGGTTGTTTGAGCGAGGTTGTTAAAATATTATTTGACCCAAAATAAAGAAGGGAGAAATTACTTGTGTCTTCATAAGAGTTTATTGTGACATGATAATAACATTTTCATGTTCTTTTTCACGAGGGAACATCCCAAGACCCTGCAGCCATCAAGAGACCAGCCGCCATCATCTCAGTCATTGATGATGATGGAGACGTAGCTGCTGTGCCATTCTATCCAGGAAGAGTCTACGTGGTCCTTGAGGAGAATGTGATTATGAAGGATTTCCAGTGCTGGCCTGATGCACCTGTATGTTTGTACGGGCTAATGTACTCACTCCAACATGGATACCCGAATTGCACGAAGAACATGTTTGGGTTTATACAAAAAGTGTTGTTAAACTTGGATGGAAACAGAATGAAGCCAAAGGTCCTTGCTTTGAAAAATCAACTGTAAAATACCAATACCAAAAAACATTTATGGCGCTAAACAATTGTAAATAGCTACGTTATCCTATAAGGAAAAGAGATTTAGGGATTAAAAAAAACTGAAGACGACTAAATGTTTTGTATGCAAATGGAAAATAAAATGTCTGCCTGCATTTGATTTGATCTGTGCCTTTAGTCAAACCAGTCACAGAAATGAGAAAGTCATGCAATACTATTGGCCTTTAATCTTAACATGTACAGAGATACAAGAGTAACTTGACTTCAGTTGGTGTAGAGTTTAATTGAAAGGGTTTCTGTTTGGGAAACCTGAACATTGGCATTGTGAAGTTAGCTTACAAATCCTTGTATATAGGAAGCTTTAGAGGCAATGGCCACAAATCTCACATTGCTGACGTCATCGTATGAAAAATGGCCGAGGTCCCAGAGGATGAAAATGGATAGGGAATCTTCATGGAGTTGTAAGGAGTGGTCGTTTGCAGACCTGTGTAGTGTTGTTCACCGGTACATATAAGAACGTTGGGGAAACAGCGTTCGCACACACTGTCTACTTGCATTTAGAACGTTTATATGTACACCTTAGTCAGGATTGAAGGTTTAGGACTGAAACATTGCGTGCATAAATACATTTTTTAATCTGCAAGTATTACTTTGTTTTGTAACATAATGGAGTGAAAATTGTCATGGAGGAAGAAATGTAAATTGTCAACATTAATCTTCATTTTAAACAGTTGAATGTAGTCAAGTTGTTAGACTGAAATGGATGTCGGCACGTCACTAATTCATTATTTTAATTTTAAAACCTTCAGCACAGCTTTTAATTGAATGGAAGCTACCACATCAGTTGAAAGTGTTAATTACAGAAGGAAGGGTCATTATACTGTGCTTATGTTTTAATAGTTAAGTTGATGGGGAATGTTGCAGTGTTACACAGTATTGAATTGATTGAAAGTTGGAGATTTGTTATCGGAGTCTTTTAAAAGTTATGTTCAAATGAGTCATGCTGTACAGAAATGGAATTCATCTATTGATGGATGCTAAAATAGATGAATCATGTTTGGTGCATTCATGTAATTAGAGATGTGTCTCTGAATACGCAGTGTTTTAAAGAATTATTATATATATTTTTTTTAACTGTTGTAAATCTAACTTGCTTTAGACTAGTTGACTGAAAGAACTTGGATTTTAAGAGTAGTTTTTGACCTAAAATGTTAAATTATTTGAGTTACTTAACAAAAAATATAAAGTTACACAGGACTAAAATGTGATACCATTTTTTTTTACTGTTTTATGTTTAATTTACTCAAAAGTTGTATGCAAACTTGAACATGTTGATTCGGTATTTGTTGAATGGACTCCAAAGAATAGAGTAATTAATTACAGTGATACAACATGAATGATTTAAGTTATTAATCAAGTGATATTAACATATACAATAGTAATATTACTTGGAATTGTAAGTAAGTTGTGCAAAAGTTACACAGTTTGGATACTTAAATAATTGAATTCACAGTGACATGATAGAACCAAGTTAAGTGACAAGTTGTTATGGCTTTAATGTTTTGAGTACAAACAGAACTTTACAACAACTTATTGTAGGGAGTAAAAGCAAGTTAATGGACAGACATCTTTTAAGTGTTCTGTACTCAAAAAAATATACTTCCACATGTTGCCCAGACCCCAAATATTTAGTAGATGTAGCTCAAACTACTATGTTTAGGTAACTCTGAAATTACCCTTAGTGGACAAAAAGTATTTAAGTGTGTGTTACACTACTAATCTACTTCATTAGCAAACTATGTTGAGCACAATGTACTTAAAATATTTCTCTACTTACTAAAACGTTTTGTGTTTAATCAACTTTAAATTGTGGCCCATTTGGGATCATGAGACACTTAGAGCTGGCTTTACTCAAACTATAACGTTGTAAGTAACTGTACTCTAGAATCCAAGTGCAGTGGGTTTCCACAAAACTGTAGAGTAATGATAACTAATACGGGTTTACAGTGCAGCCGCCCTTAATTCACACAATAGTCCATGACCCTAAACCATCCGTTCCCCATCGGTCAATGCCCATCTCTATATTGCCTAAATATTGATGTTATGGATTTTGTGGTGGAACTTTCCCCCAAAATTGCTTCCCCCCAATCCTAACACTAATGTTGTTTGTACAAATACGAATAGAGCAGTTTGTTTCGATGTCTTTATTTTCACTCAGGCAGGGATGTCAGAACATAATAACTTGTCTGGGGTGCATTTAGAAGTACCGACTGCCCATTGCTGCGACAACCACTTTCATGAACTTCTGCCAGGTTGCCTGGATTTCAGGAGTGAAAGCGGCTCCGAACTTGGCGGCAATGACAATTGTGAGGACGTCAGCCAACACCTGTAGACAAAAGACAAAGGAGGAAGATGTTAAATTAGACTGCTGTTTTTGTTTTACCTTTGTAATTAGACGTGTAGCCTAAAACATATTGCGCGAGACAGAAGGCATACCCTGAAATTTTCAGGGTCGACGAAGAGTTTGTTAGCGTGGGTCTCGCTCAGTGACTTGTATGTGGCCAAGATGTTGCCCATGTTCTTCACAGCTTTATCCAGAGCTCCACACACGACCTTGCCGTGAGCAGCAACTTTGGGGTTGCCCATGATTGCTGCGGGAGTGGACACATCTCCGAAAGAGCCGAAATAACGCTGAGTCCAGGGGTAGACGATCAGGACTCTGTCATTGCAAGAACACCGAAATATGTGGATTATTTTCAAATCTATTTCAATTATATGCCTAGTTAATAATCTAATATGCGCCATTCAAACTTAATATCAACTCAATATTAATAGTAGTGATAAGATAACAGGACAAGTATAATAGTGTTATAATTACTCATGATCATCTCCACTATAAATTATATTAGATGATATATTTGAATGAGGCTGAAGCCATGACCTACCTTGCCAGAGCCAGTGGTCCGACCTCATTGATATCTACTTTGCCCCAGACAGCACTGATGGTGCTCTTCTCGGCGTCTGTCCAGTCAACCATGTTGTCAGTGTTTTGTTTTCCGGTTTTGCAACAAGATTGAACAATGAATGTGTTGTGTAGGGAGACGCTGCATGCAACTTATATTTATGAGTGCTCTCCGCCCACTGGAGGCGGCGCATGTGATTGGCTCTGGAAAAGATCAGTATTGGCCAAGTGTTTAATGAGCGCTTCAGCTCTTGTACTTGATAATTCAAGCTAATTCCGGCCTACAATTTTGCACAGTTTCTTATCAACGACAATATTTTGCCTTCCTTTTTTATCGGGGTATTCAGACGGGTCCCGCCCATTTTAAGTGATTCATTTCAAGACATTACAAATGATAAGCAGGAATGTCCTGTAATATTTGCAGATAGGTGTGTACCCAGTTCCTCGCATGACCTCTGTCTTCCTCTGACTTTTTTCCGATCATCATTCGAAGTCCAAGCAACCTTTTAATTGGGGATTATACAACTTTAATTGAACAAATGTCAAATATGTCACCTTGAATAAATATTTTCTAAATTGAATGCAGGTCTTGAAGGTGGATTTGATTTGTACAATTTAATTTACTAAGGTGCATCGTCATTTTAAATAGCTAATTAACTAGCAATGAAATATTTATCTATTTTGGCAAAAGCAGCTTTAGAATTAGCCTATTGGAAATATATGATTGATTATACAGAAATATTTCGTTTATGCAACGAAATAAATTATTATTATTATTATGTATTATATTTATCAAACAAATTGTAAAATTGTTGACAGCTCTGGTACAATTTATTTCCATACATTGTTTCACAGTACAGTCAGAAGACGAAAACATAGGCAAAAATGTTTCAGAAAAACGTTAATAATGTATATTATTACAAACATAGCCCTCTGACATCTTATGGGAGGGCCTAATATAGAAATTCTAACTTAACATTTGATAAAAGCCAAGATAACGTTTCTTACTCTTGGATTTTGACCAAGATGGTTGCAGTGTAGGGGGAGTGTACCCTAGTAGCTGGGCGTGTCTGCCGCTCTACTTTAATATAAAGGACCTAGTTGTATAGGCAGTCATCTTCAGTTCATTTCTCGTAGCTTTAACACACGTCAATCAATAAGGAGCAAAATGAGTCTGACAGCAAAGGACAAATCTGTGGTCAAGGCCTTCTGGGGCAAGATTAGTGGAAAGGCAGATGTCATCGGCGCTGAGGCTTTGGGAAGGTAAGCCTTGTTAATGAAAGAATGATGAGAATGGTTGTGTTTAACCTGCTGACAGCGGCCTATGTGCATTTTAACATTAAGTCAACTACTTTCATTACATTGTAGACAGACGATGGGAGGAGTAAGATACGCATAATGCTTAAAAGTTAAGGCATCTAAATACGCCTAAAATGGTATACAAACTCATTTGCAGGATGCTGACGGCTTACCCCCAGACTAAGACCTACTTCTCCCACTGGGCAGACCTGAGCCCCGGCTCTGCCCCAGTCAAGAAGCATGGAGGCGTCATCATGGGTGCAATTGGTAATGCTGTCGGACTGATGGACAACCTCGTGGGTGGACTGAGTGCTCTCAGCGATCTGCACGCCTTCAAGCTGCGCGTTGACCCTGGAAACTTCAAGGTTGGCCCCCAGATAACCTATTGTCTTTATATTGATCACTCTCGACATCAACTCTGTCTGTTGCTATGGCTTAATTCGTTAATATTAACTTTTAAAATATACTTTTCAGATTCTGTCCCACAACATCCTTGTGACCCTGGCTATTCACTTCCCTGGGGATTTCACTCCCGAAGTGCACATTGCTGTGGATAAATTCCTTGCAGCTTTGTCCGCTGCCCTGGCTGACAAATACAGATAAATTGTAGTTCAGTTCCTGAGCTGTTGTTATCACAATAAAATAAACGGGCAATGAATTAAGTTATGTTCTGTTTTTGTGTCCTTATTCCACCATATTTCACCATCAAGGTCATATTTGAATGTTAGCAATACAACAGACTAAATACAGTAGATTCACACATTTAAAAAAAATGGAATGACAAAGGAATGAAGACATAATAAAATAATGGTGCTTTTATTTTTACTAGCTCTATGTTGTTTCCCATCATTTTGTCTAGCCTATCTAATACGTGTAACAATTATTTTGATGAATGTGGAGTAGTTGCTGAATGGGATACTACTAGAGTCAGCATAGGCACAATTTTGAGTATTTTGTCACTTGTATTGGGGTAAAATCAACGTGTAATTTGTAACAAGATAATTCAGAGAATGGTATTTAGTATTTTCAATGTAGTGAATTTGGTCCAAAATTGGGAAGTGGACTCGACTTTGAAAGCGAACACGTTGCTTAACTGAAAGTCCTGCGCAATCTAAAAAAATTACGTGTTGTTTGGTTGGCACAACTGCTGGGCTGCCGGCGTTTGGTATTTAGTTAGGTTGTTTTCTTTAAAAAGAGCAGTGTTGCCTGATGCTGGGTTATTGGTGCTGGGCTATTGAGATTTATAAAATGGGTGGTTCAAGCCCTGAATGCTGATTGGATAACAGCCGTGGTATATCAGACCCTATACCACTATGACAAAACATTTATTTTTACTGCTCTAATTACGTTGGTAACCAGTTAATAATAGCAATAAGGCACCTCGGGGTTTGTGGTATATGGCCAATACACCACGCTAAAGGCTGTATCCAGGCACTCCGCAATGCATAAGAACAGGGAACAGGACATAGCCGTTGTACAGTTGAAGTCGGAAGTTTACATACACTTAGGTTGGAGTCATTAAAACTCGTTTTTCAACCAATCCACACATTTCTTGTTAACAAACTATAGTTTTGGCAAGTCGGTTAGGACATCTACTTTTTGCATGGCACAAGTCATTTTTTCAACAATTGTTTACAAACAGATTATTTCACTTATAATTCACTGTAGCACAATTCCAGTAGGTCAGAAGTTTACATACACTAAGTTGACTGTGCCTGGAAAATTACAGAAAATGATGACATGGCTTTAGAAGCTTCTGAGAGGCTAATTGACATCATTTGAGTCAATTGGAGGTGTACCTGTGGATGTATTTCAAGGCCTACATTCAAACTCAGTGCCTCTTTGCTTGACATCATAGGAAAATCAAAAGAAATCAGCCAAGACCTCAGAAAAAAAAATATCCTTGGTAGCAATTTCCAAATGCCTGAAGGTACCACGTTCATCTGTACAAACAATAGTACGCAAGTATAAACACCATACCGCTCAGGAAGGAGACGCGTTCTGTCTCTTAGAGATTAACGTACTTTGGTGCGAAAAGTGCAAATCAATCCCAGAACAAAAGCAAAGGACCTTGTGAAGATGTTGGAGGAAACAGGAACAAAAGTATCAATATCCACATTAAAACAAGTCCTATATCGAACATAACCTGAAAGGTCGCTCAGCAAGGAAGAAGCCACTGCTCCAAAACCACCATAAAAAAAGCCAGACTACGGTTTGCAACTGCACATGGGGACAAAGATCATACTTTTTGGAGAAATGTCCTCTGGTCTGATGAAACAAAAATAGAACTGTTTGGCCATAATGACCATCGTTATGTTTGGAGGAAAAAGGGGGATGCTTGCAAGCCGAAAGAACACCATCCCAACCGTGAAGCACGGGGGTGGCAGCATCATGTTGTGGTTGTGCTTTGCTGCAGGAGGGACTGGTGCACTTCACAAAATAGATGACATCATGACGGAGGAAAATTATGTGGATATATTGAAGCAACATCTCAAGACATCAGTCAGGAAGTTAAAGCTTGGTCGCAAATAGGTCTTCCAAATGGACAATGACCCCAAGCATACTTCCAAAGTTGTGGCAAAATGGCTTAAGGACAACAAAGTCAAGGTATTGGAGTGGCCATCACAAAGCCCTGACCTCAATCCTATAGAAAATGTGTGGGCAGAACTGAAAAAGCGTGTGCGAGCAAGGAGGCCTACAAACTTGACTCAGTTACACCAGCTCTGTCAGGAGGAATGGGCCAAAATTCACCCAATTTATTGTGGGAAGGTTGTGGAAGGCTACCTGAAACGTTTGACCCAAGTTAAACAATTTTAAGGCAATGCTACCAAATACGAATTGAGTGTATGTAAACTGGGAATGTGATGAAAGAAATAAAAGCTGAAATAAATAATTCTCTCTACTATTATTCTGACATTTCACATTCTTAAAATAAAGTGGTGATCCTAACTGACCTAAGACATGGCATTTTTACTAGGATTGAACGTCACGAATTGTGAAAACTGAGTTTAAATGTATTTGGCTAAGGTGTATGTAAACTTCCGACTTCAACTGTATATTGGCCATATACCACACCCTTATTGCTTAAATTACCCAGTGGGTCAGATCAGAAGATTGGAGACGTAGTTTAGGGGTGTGGCTTTCCGATAATTATGTTTAGCCACCATGAGAGTTAATGTCATTCTTGTTAATCTGTTCTGTTGTGTAGTTATAACATGTTAAGGTTGAACATTCACTTTTTTTTATCTTCAATGAGGCTTAGAGAAGTGTATGAGTTCCCTAAAAGCCTATGCAAATCACATTGTTGGGATAAATACCACCTTATTATAATATGTAATACACAATCTGAATATTCTAGAAGAATGTTTCAAATGCAAACATTTTAAAAACTCTTAAATGTAACTAAATGTAATCTAAAATGTAATCTACATAATCCCCCAAAATAATGATTTATCATGAGAGGGCCAAAAACAATAGTAATACTGTATACTCCAAGAAATGTTAACATCTCCCCTTTCTGTTAAACGTAGTTATAAATTGCTGAGGTGTAGTCACTTTTGAGAACACAAGCTCAAGTACAAAGTACAAATATGATACAAATATGAAAACATTAAATATTTATATGATGTATTTCCTGTTCAACAAAACAGTATGAATAAGACTTCAAATTACTTATATGCTTTCTAAATATAGTATAATCAAATTTAAAATGACTAACTATAAGATTTCACCTTCCTTTTAACTGTACAATACATATTTGTATATACAATGTTAGAGAAAATGTGCATATTTTCTAAAGGTCTCTCTTGATCCAAATGTATTCCCCCATTGCTGTGAATGTCTCACAGAACTCTTCCTGAACTAATTAGGAATTCGACTTTCATCTCATTTTAATCTGGTCCATCTATGACAAACAGAAAGTGGTTTTCGTTTGAAATATATGAATTATTTAAGATTACTGTCTATCAATCGATCTCTAAATGTGCTACAGCGACGAGACCACTATATCATGTTACTTTATGATGTAGGGATTCCAGGTATATGCGTTGTTAGTTGTTAGTGGCTGTGACATAGTGTTCAGCCAGGAGTTGATGGACAGTGAATTGATGCAATAAATAATATATATAGGCCTTTTTTACCCTCCAATTCCGTTATATCAAATTGGTAGTAGCAGTCTTGTCCCATCACTGCAACTTCCATACTACAGATCCGAGTTCGCATGGCTCTCGACCTTCACCTCGCCTCTAGCACTGCGCTGTGCCTTAGACCGCTGCGCCACTCCGGAGGCCGCAATAATACTTGCAGCTCTATTTTGTATTTTATCGGATTTGTTTGAATAAAGCTCTGCATCAGTTGCCCTCGTTTTGCAAGACGGCGCGATCTGTCACATTGCTGTGGATAAATCCGGTGATGGTGAGGGCAAGGCTCCAAAATCATATTTTAAATGGATTGTGTTAGGCTACTCAAGTAATGTGTTGAAAATAATTTCACATGATTGGGCTATGACGTTTAAAATGTTGCTAAAAAGATTGACTTAAATGGGTTTTTAGGTCCAAAAATGGTAAAAGCATTTGTTGACAGTGGATTGCAGTCATTCTAAGGAAATACATATTTAAATATCTAAAACAAAGAAAATAAATATTTAAAAATACTGTAGTTGTCATATTACAATTAGCAAACATTATGTGATGGTCGGCAGGTAGCCTAGTGGTTAAGAGTGTTGTTAACCGAAAGGTCGTGCGTGCCATTGAGCACTTAACTCTAATTCAGCAGACTCTCTGGATAAGAGGCGTCTGCTAAATGTAAAACATGTGATCGTCTGTCCACGTTTTAGGAAATCATTTATTTTTCAAACTTGAAAATGTGTAGGCAAGGCATCGCTTATTTGAATCCACTGAAGGTCTAACTAGAACCCATTTGCCATCAGTGCAATTGCAGGAGAGCATTTACCATAAAAAACAACACTTCAAAAAGATAAATGCTTTTAAATGTATTTTATTATTTTCAGTATGTGTCGCTATGGCACAGCTTCCAGCCTAACAGACTGGAGTTGGAGTGTCATCTCTCTTCCATATTGATGCTCTAGTGGTACTGTCTGCCAAGAGCGGACACAACGACAGCCAGGAACTTCTGGAAGGCTTCCTGAATATCAGCACTGAAAACGGCGGGACCGAGCTTGGCGGCCACGCACACGGTGATGCAGTCGGCGAGGAGCTGTGGAGAGTGGACGGTAAACGAACCAGATGGAGAATGTAATATTGGAATAAGCTTTACATCGGCTCATAACGCTATTTAATTCAAAAGACAATTTATTTTTGTATTTTGTTTCAGTTTGCTAAAGTGTAATACTCACCCTGAAGTTATCGGGATCCACGTGCAGTTTCTCGGAGTGCATCACACTCAGTGCAGCATAGGTGTTCTTGATGTCATCCAGGTTCTGCACAGCTCTGTCCAGTCCGTGCATCACGGTCTTTCCGTGCTTGGCCACGGCGGGGTTACCCATGATGGCAGCGGGTGTGGACAGGTTGCCGAAGGTGCTAAAGTGTCTCTGAGTCCATGGAGACACGATCAGGAGTCTAAAAAGAAATAAAACAGGCTACCATTAAAATTATACTTCACAATCAATATGGTCTGTATCGCACCAAAGGTGAACACCGCGGTTTCCAACTACGCAATTAGTGCTAAATAGTCTAGGTAGCCTATTATCGTGTTATTATTTAATGATGTCTACATAAATATTATAAGAATGTACCTGGCCAGGGCCTGGGGTCCGATCTCATCCACGCTGATCTTTCCCCACAGGCCTACGATGGCACTGCGCTCAGCATCTGTCCAGTCGACCATGTTGACGTTTGTTTGTTGATTTCCGTTGGTACTTGCAAAATGTTACAAGGGATTCCTGAACTGTTTGTCTCCTGGGACTTCCAATTTATTGATGTTCCGTATCTCCGCCCTGAACAGAACACAGAAAATGATTGGATGAACGTCTTGAGGGGGCAAGGTCCTCGAGTGTGTCACATATCGTCATGGTGCCAACTTCATCCCACCTTTAAAGATAATGCTTGGTCATTTAGGCGTTGCCAAATTCAAATGATTATGGATGGAATAAACAAGTCATGATTAGCCTTCATCGGCATTTTTGTCAAAATGTAGTTATTGACATAGCCTTGTTCTGTTCAATGTTCTCTACATACTACATATAGTTCTTAATACCACAATTCATATTGTTTTAAGTTCAAAATAATATCTAACACCACTCAAACCAATGAAGGTTCGGAACTTTAATGCCAATTATCTCAGGATAGAACCTTATTTAGCACAAAATTATATTTTCATTTATCGTTGTAATATTCACATTGAATTGCAATATTATCTTTATAAAATGCTAATTATTGATGTAAGTGTTTATTTAGGGTCTCATTTAAAAAAAAGAAAAGCCTAGATTGGGAGTAAACTATTAAAGAAAGAGCATGACTCAATGTGTTTTATCTTCATATTCAGAAGGCCCCACCCATTTGAAAGTTCCATATTTCTGGTCTTTTTGAATGATTAATCGAAATGTCAGTTGGTGACTAGTCGTTTTATAGGCCTTCATCAGGGGAATTGATACGTTCTAACTGGACACCATTCAATGTGGATGTTAGCCTATTTCATTCAATGAAACTACAGCTTTTTGTTTAACTCCACTGAAATACAATGCACGTAACCTATATATTGTTACAATGTTTAGTGATAGGCCTAGGCTACGCTTTGCAACCAAAACAAAACCTTTCCGATTATCAGGTCTATACTTTGTCTCAGTATTTATGTGTTAATTGTGAATATTGACTACATAGGCCAAATTGGATATAAGCCAACACGTCTTGATTTGGTTGCTAGTTGCCAATCCAATCACGTTGCAACTATTTGTCAGTGTTGCGGAAGCTACTCTGAAAATATAATTTACCAGGTTAGCAATTACTTCACACTGGAAGAAGATAAGCTACACTAAAGCTACCCCTAAGAAAAATATAAAGGTACAATGGCAAAGTAGTTCACTATTCAAACTACTTCGTAAAAAATGATCATATGTAAATCTGAAATGTAATAGAGTAAAAACTGTAAGTCAGAGAACGTTGGGGTAAAATGTTGACAGTGTGTATTTTAGTCTATTAGCAGAAAAACTATGTTTCAAGTCAGAATTAGGCAGGTCTAATGCACCAAAAAAGTAAATGATTGCCTACTTCATCCATATTTTATTTTATTTAGCAAAAAAAGTAGTGTGTAGTTCCAGTAGTTAGCTGCTACATGGGGGGAAAAGTAGTTAACTACTGAAAACCCTAACTAGATTTCAATGTAGATCAACTCCCACCAAGCTACTGCTAAATGTAGTTAAATTACTAGTTGAACTACATGTAGTCCACTACTCCCCAACACTGCCTTGTGTACAGAATCACATATACTCACCAATGAGTATAGGCAATTTTAGACCGTTTGACTAAACCTTAACTGTAAAGAAAATATTGAGGTATTGAGTGTTTCAAAAACACTTTGTTATTCAATCTATATGAAATAAATACATGCAATGTTATGACAGCATTTTTACAAACGAAATCGATTATGTGCAATTGTCATATTTTGGCCATTACACGAAGTGGCTCAGTTCCATAACATATAAAAAAAAAACATGAATCATGTCTTGGAAAAATGCCCAATGAGGGGAGGAGCCGAGATTACATCGGGGTGTGCCTTTTCTTGTGCCTCAATAAAAACAGCCTCTGAGAAGTCTGTGCTCACACGCTTCTTTTCTCAGCATCTTCATTTAAGTGGGTTAACGGACAAGACGCAGCTATGAGTCTCTCAGCCAAGGACAAAGCCAACGTGAAGGCCATCTGGGGCAAGATCCTACCTAAATCCGATGAGATTGGAGAACAGGCTCTTTCCAGGTAATTACATAACGATGTATGATAAATTAGACTAAATTAGATAAATAGACTTGAACATGTATTCAAATTATTAACACAACTCCTCAGTCAATTATATGGAAGCTATGAATGCGTAGCCTATCTCAGCAAAAATATGGACGGGATTTCCGACCGTGTGAATTATTATTTAAGATGAATTTTGTCTCACCTGATTTCTAATGTCCACGACAGGATGCTTGTCGTCTACCCCCAGACCAAGGCCTACTTCTCCCACTGGGCTTCCGTGGCCCCCGGTTCCGCTCCAGTGAAGAAGCATGGCATCACCATCATGAATCAGATCGATGAATGTGTTGGCAACTTGGACGATCTCTTTGGTTTCTTGTGCAAGCTCAGTGAACTGCACGCCACCAAGCTGAGGGTGGACCCCACCAACTTCAAGGTAAGAGAAAAAGACACAAAGAACCCACAAAAAAATCTGAGTTTTTACCTGTGTGAAGGTGAAATAATCAATTTCCCTTTTGCTTTGCAGATCCTGGCTCACAACCTGATTGTGGTCATTGCCGCCTACTTCCCTGCGGAATTCACCCCCGAGATCCACCTGTCCGTGGACAAGTTCCTGCAGCAACTGGCTCTGGCCCTGGCGGAGAAGTACCGCTAAACTGTCATCAGAGCTACTAGCTCTCACAGTCTTATATCAGAATTAGACGTTCATCCATGTTTCTCAAACGTAATGTCCTTCCGATATTGACACACTGACAATAAAGCTAAATTAAACTCATACTGAGGTGTTTGTTTTTCATTTTCGTTATCCATAGGGGGCACAGGGGCACGTACCCCATCATATTTTTCCTCTTAAATAACGAAATAATGATAATAATATTTTTTCTCTGTAGTACTACTAGCCATTTAGCAATTGTATGAAGTTGGCTTTAGCTAGCTCAGATGGGTTCCCAATCTCCCAAACTCATAAATATCTACCAATAAGCCATTTCAGGCTATCAATCAAGTTAGAGAAGCAAGCTTGTCAAAATTCTTCAATTTAGGGACCACCCCACAGCCATCCTCACTTACTGTGTCCCCTCAGATCTTTGCGGTGCATGAAGCCCCTGCTCACATTGTCTTGTGATTTACAGTGCATTCGGAAAGAATTCAGACCCCTTTACCTTATCCACATTTTGTTACGTTACATATTTATTTTAATATCTATTAAATCGTTTATTCCCTCATAAATCTACACACAATACCCCACAATGACAAATCAAAAACAGGATTTAAGAAATGTTTGCAAATGTATTAAAAAAACAACAACAGGAGGAGTCGTGTAGGACCGCCAAAAAAGATGGCAGCATTTTAGAGAGCTCCTACCCGCATGCAAATATTGAAATTCAACGGCATACGCTTTCATTTGTGTCTTAATATATTGACTTGAAGTACAGTTTAATATAAAGATAATTTACATTTTGAAACATTTTAAAGTGGAGTTATTGGAATGTCGACACACGCTAAAAACGTATTCAAGCCTAACACACGGTTTTCACAGAAGGCCACATCGGCTAGCAAACAAACAGCAAGTCTTCCCGAACACCCCCACCGAGACATTGAAAAACACGTAAACCCAGAGAAATCGGTACATATTTAGGATCTATTTGAGCAAATCGGAAATTGAACATGATTTTGTTTGATGTTCCATCTGATTTCTCCACGATAAAAACAAGCAAGAGTCTCACATTCAATATGTACATAATGCATTTCAGAAAATTTCGTGCGTTTAAATTTCGTGAATTTTCGTTAGTTTTTGTGTGGCTTAATTCGTGAGAAAAGACACGAATTTAACCAGTAGGCTACACATAAAGCCATTGCAACAACCATATAGACGCGATAGTCTATATTTCATTTTTGTTCTTCTTTATGGCTAATTGAACGTTATGAATATACAAAAATGTTGTCTTTGTTTAACCATGTTTAAAAATGTGTCGTTGTATGGCTATATGTACTGTTTTAGACTTGCTGAACAGACATTTTGAGAAAAGACACACATTTACGTGCGACTTAATTCGTGTGATTTTTTATTTATTAATGCCAATGCTGTTTTCTATGCTTGATTTCGCTTAAAACTTTAATACTTTGGGATAGTGGTGCACTTGTAATCAGAAAGGCCCTTTTTTTCGTGTAGGCAACAGTACACGATTTTCTTCATAACCCATTTCATATTTCGTTTTCTTCATAATGCATTTATTACATGTTAAACAGGTTAATGTAAAATAATGAATTACGTTCATGTCAATCATGTTATATACTGTAACGCGTTTTTTTTTTTTTTTTTTTTTTTTTACCGTTATTTTACCAGGTAAGTTGACTGAGAACACGTTCTCATTTGCAGCAACGACCTGGGGAATAGTTACAGGGGAGAGGAGGGGGATGAATGAGCCAATTGTAAACTGGGAATTATTAGGTGACCGTGATGGTTGAGGGCCAGATTGGGAATTTAGCCAGGACACCGGGGTTAACACCCCTACTCTTACGATAAGTGCCATGGGATCTTTAATGACCTCAGAGAGTCAGGACACCCGTTTAACGTCCCATCCGAAAGACGGCACCCTACACAGAGCAGTGTCCCCAATCACTGCCCTGGGGCATTGGGATCTTTTGTTTAGACCAGAGGAAAGAGTGCCTCCTACTGGCCCTCCAACACCACTTCCAGCAGCACCTGGTCTCCCATCCAGGGACTGACCAGGACCAACCCTGCTTAGCTTCAGAAGCAAGCCAGCAGTGGTATGCAGGGTGGTATGCTGCTGGCGTTCAACCAGTTAGCAAGTCAAAAATGTCAGTTTCCTAGTACCGACTAGCACTTGAATGGAGTATTATGTTGGCTTCACATTCTCATGGGAAATGGGAAAATGGGAAGTTGAACATGATTGTGTTCAAGTGCTTTTGAAGTCGGAACAATTCTTAAACCAATAAGATTGGCAACATCATTTTCTAACTTCCAATTCCTATTCGGAGGGTCATTCAAGTGAAATTAGTAAGTGTAATAGACAACAGTAGGGTCTGGGTCGCGGCGTGTCCAGCCCTCATACCCATTCACGACCACCGCGGAGTGTCAGTATCCTACTAGGTGTCCGTTCAGTTAACTAGTAGAATTATTGTTTGTGAAGTAAGTATGGGGATTATTATTAAGGTTCTGGTCGTCTGAGATACCAACAGGCTATACAACAAACAATATAACTATAGAATTAAGAAACTAAAGTAAATAAAGTAATAATGAAATCAATGCAAAAACTAAAATATAACATTCACAAATGTTTGGTTGCTTTAAGACTAATAAGTCATGTCTACACAATAATATTGGAGCAGTTCCAATGTTTAGCCTAAATCCAATGTTTAGCCTAAATCCAATGTTTAGCCTACATCCAATGTTAGCCTACATCCAATGTTTAGCCTACATCCAATGTTTAGCCTACATCCAATGTTTAGCCTACATCCAATGTTTAGCCTACATCCAATGTTTAGCCTACATCCAATGTTTAGCCTACATCCAATGTTAGCCTACATCCAATGTTTAGCCTACATCCAATGTTAGCCTACATCCAATGTTTAGCCTACATCCAATGTTAGGCTACATCCAATGTTTAGCCTACATCCAATGTTTAGCCTACATCCAATGTTTAGCCTACATCCAATGTTTAGTCTACATCCAATGTTAGCCTACATCCAATGTTTAGCCTACATCCAATGTTTAGTCTACATCCAATGTTTAGCCTACATCCAATGTTTAGCCTACATCCAATGTTTAGTCTACATCTGTCTTCAGATTTATTTTATGGGTGATTTTTCCATTAAATACATTTCTTTCAATTTTGCACTCCACTCTTCCGATACATTTATTTGCTGTAGACATAAGGATATTCAACAGGTAGGCATTTTGAAACCGTTCAGAGATTATACCTCTCTGACCTTCTCTCCTACAGTACCAGCCCTCATGCTCTCTCCCCTCAACCACAGTTGGCCACCTTGTCATCCCCAGGTCCAAGCTCCAGAGTTTCAGGGCTCTGGAATGCCCTCCCTACAGCCATCCGTGACTCTGAGTCCATCATCATCTTTCAGTCCCGCCTAAGAACCCACCTCTTCACCATGTCCTATCCTTACCTCCCCCTCCACCATTCTCACACACACCTCTTCTGTTTCACACACTTGCACACACACTCACACATACGCGCAACACCTGCTCGCTGTCTCACTCACATACTCACATATCACACCCTTTCCTTCAAATCAAATCAAATCACATGTATTTATAAAGCCCTTCTTACATCAGCTGATGTCACAAAGTGCTGTACAGAAACCCAGCCCAAAACCCCAAACAGCAAGCAATGCAGGTGTAGAAACACGGTGGCTAGGAAAAACTCCCGAGAAAGGCCAGAACCTCGGAAAAAACCTAGAGAGGAACCAGGCTATGAGGGGTGGCCAGTCCTCTTCTGTCTGTGCCGGGTGGAGATTATAACAGAACATGGCCAAGATGTTCAAATGTTCATATATGACCAGCAGGGTCAAATAATAATAATCACAGTGGTTGTCGAGGGTGCAACAGGTCAGCACCTCAGGAGTAAGTTGGCTTTTCATAGCCGATCATTCAGAGTATCTCTACTGCTCCTGCTGTCTCTAGAGAGTTGAGAACAGCAGGTCTGGGATAGGTAGCACGTCCGGTGAATAGGTCAGGGTTCCATAGCCGCAGGCAGAACAGTTGAAACTGGAGCAGCAGCATGGCCAGGTGGACTGGGGACAGCAAGGAGTCATCATGCCAGGTAGTCCTGAGGCATGGTCCTAGGGCTCAGGTCCCCCGAGAGAGAGAGCATACTTAAATTCACACAGGACACCGGATAAGACAGGAGAAATACTACAGCTAAATCAGACCCCGACACAAACTACTGCAGCATAAATACTGGAGGATGAGACAGGAGCGGTCAGGAGACATTGTGGCCCCATACGAATATTTGACCAAATCACAGACTTGACTACAGGTAAACCTAGGTTGTGTAGGCAATCACTTTGACTATGTCTGCAAATAGCCTATTGATTTGGCTTCTTATGCTTTGCAATAATGGACTAAATCACAGATCGAGCACATCATTGCGCGCATGTCACACATCATGGAAACATTGAGGCAAAAAGTACATAGCCTAGTGGCAATATAAATCAATTGATTGAACATGAAATTGAGTTCAATATGATTGAAATAGCCTACATACATGGGCATATAATGGATATGTTTTAATACAGTCATCTCGGTTTTCATTTGAAGCATAATTGTATCCTACACTTGTTTATAACAATTGCAGATACTTCGGCTATTTTTTTTGTAGTCAGCTTCGTTCTGATGTTATCCGCAGTCACAGACAGAATCAAGATGTTTAGCAGAGATCTTCTGTAATTGAAGTGACGCGGAAGGGCAAAGAAAACATCTAGCCATGCACGCCGGCTGGTCTATTAGTGGTCTGTTAATGTTAAGAATTTGTCGTGGACTGTCCCCCCTCTAAAAAAAATACAATGGTTTGTGTCGATGTCTTTATTTTCACTCAGGCAGGGATGTCAGAACATAATAACTTGTCTGGGGTGCATTTAGAAGTACCGACTGCCCATTGCGGCGACAACCACTTTCATGAACTTCTGCCAGGTTGCCTGGATTTCAGGAGTGAAAGCGGCTCCGAACTTGGCGGCAATGACAATTGTGAGGACCTCAGCCAACACCTGTAGACAAAAGACAAAGGAGGAAGATGTTAAATAAGACTGACGGTTTTGTTTTACTTTTGGAATTAGACGTGTTGCTCTGATTGTTATGTGTGTAGGCTTACATCAGTAAAGCCTAAAATATAAGCCTATTTCTCAAGACAGAAGGCATACCCTGAAATTGTCGGGGTCAACGAAGAGTTTGTTGGCGTGGGTCTCGCTCAGTGACTTGTATGTGGCCAAGATGTTGCCCATGTTCTTCACAGCTTTATCCAGAGCTCCACACACGACCTTGCCGTGAGCAGCAACTTTGGGGTTGCCCATGATTGCTGCGGGAGTGGACACATCTCCGAAAGAGCCGAAATAACGCTGAGTCCAGGGGTAGACGATCAGGACTCTGTCATTGCAAGAACCCCGAAATATGTGGATTATTTTCAAATCTATTTCAATTATATGCCTAGTTAATAATCTAATATGCGCCATTCAAACTTAATAACAACTCAATATTAATAGTAATGATAAGATAACAGGACAAGTATAATATTGTTATAATTACTCATGATCATCTCCACTATAAACTATATTAGATGATATATTTGAATGAGGCTGAAGCCATGACCTACCTTGCCAGAGCCAGTGGTCCGACCTCATTGATATCTACTTTGCCCCAGACAGCACTGATGGTGCTCTTCTCGGCGTCTGTCCAGTCAACCATGTTGTCAGTGTTTGTTTTCCGGTTTTGCAACAAGATAAAACAAATTGTCTTGTGTAGGGAGACACTTTGTCTGCAACTTATATTTATGAGTGCACTCCGCCCACTGGAGGCGGCGCATATGATTGGCTCTGGTAAAGATTAGTATTGGCCAAGTGAGCGCTTCAGCTCTCGAACTTGATGACATCAATTCTAATAATTTATCTGTTAAACAGTAATGTTCATTTATTAGTTGTTACAGAATCAAGTCTGTAGGTTAGATCCTAAAAGCTGGAAGCATATGTAAATAGGCATATACAATTTTCTAGATTACCAACGTTTCAAAATTCGCATGATCACTATCTAAAACAGTTGTAATTTATCCAACTGATGCAAGAATAAAAGCAAGGTTATGGCAAAACGCTTCCGAAGATTACATGTCCTTCATTGCAGTGTATAAGGCTATACAAATGAAAAAATAGAAAGACGCAATCAATAAAAACAAATATGAATTAGGAACATGTGATAATTCCAGCCAATTCCGGCCTACTATTTGGCACAGTTTCTTATCTACGACAAAATGACGCCTGCCTTTTTTTTATCGGGGTATTCAGACCGTTCCGCCCATTTTAAGTGATTAATTTCAAGACATTAAAAATGATAAGCAGGAATGTCCTGTATTATTTGCAGATAGGTGTGTACCCATGTCCTCGCATGACCTCTGTCTTCCTCTGACTTTTTAAAATATATATTTAGCCTACCTTTAATTATTTAACATTATGTAGGATAGAACAAAGTTTGCGTCATAATCTAGGCCAATACAATTTCAAATAGCCAATGAACTATTAATGAAATAATTGTATATTTTGGCAAAAGAAGCTTTATCTTTTGAATTAACTTATTGGAAATATATGCTCGATTAGGCTACTCTGAAAGATGTCCCTTTATGCAACGAAAAAAAAAATAGTAATAATTATCTTTATAAAAAAAATAAAAAAATAGTTGACATCTTTTTCATCTGGTGCAATTGATTTAAATGCATTATGTTACAGTACATTCAGAATATAAAATTGTAGGCTACAAAAAGAAACAAAAAGTTAATTAGGCCCTAATGATGGATATTATTAGAAACATAGCCATATCTTATTGAAGGGTTTAATATGGAAATTCAAACTTAATATTTCATAAACGCCAAAATTATTATTTAACGTTATTTAGGATATAAAATCAAATTGCCAATTCACTATTAAATGAAATATTTGGCTATTTTGGCAAAAGCAGCTGCAACACAATATAATATTGGAAATATACGCTTGATTACACTGAAATAATACGTTTTATGCAACAAAAATAATAATCTTTATCAATCAAATTGTAAAATTGTTGCATCTGGTAGGCCTACAATTAATATGCATTGCGCAAAAGAACAAAATGAATGATGGATATTATTAGAAACATAGCCCTCTGACATCTTATTGAAGTTTTTAATATAAAAAGTCTAACTTAATATTTGATAAGCCACAAAAAAAGCTTAATATTTGATAAACAGATCTTACTGTTGGATTTTGACCAAGATGGTTGCAGTGTAGGGGGAGTGTACCCTAGTAGCTGGGCGTGTCTGCCGCTCTACTTTAATATAAAGGACCTAGTTGTATAGGCAGTCATCTTCAGTTCATTTCTCGTAGATTTAACACACGTCAATCAATAAGGAGCAAAATGAGTCTGACAGCAAAGGACAAATCTGTGGTCAAGGCCTTCTGGGGCAAGATTAGTGGAAAGGCAGATGTCATCGGCGCTGAGGCTTTGGGAAGGTGAGCCTTGTTAATGAAAGAATGATGAGAATGGTTGTGTTTAACCTGCTGACAGCGGCCTATGTGCATTTTAACATTAAGTCAACTACTTTCATTACATTGTAGACAGACGATGGGAGAAAAACGATATGCGTAAAGCTTAGAAGTTCAGCATCTAATACAAAGACCTATAATAGGAACTATTCTGTACCTTCCTTTGCAGGATGCTGACGGCTTACCCCCAGACTAAGACCTACTTCTCCCACTGGGCAGACCTGAGCCCCGGCTCTGCCCCAGTCAAGAAGCATGGAGGCGTCATCATGGGTGCAATTGGTAATGCTGTCGGACTGATGGACAACCTCGTGGGTGGACTGAGTGCTCTCAGCGATCTGCACGCCTTCAAGCTGCGCGTTGACCCTGGAAACTTCAAGGTTTGCCCCCAGATAACCTATTGTCTTTATATTGATCACTCTCGACATCAACTCTGTCTGTTGCTATGGCTTAATCCTTCAATATTAACTTTGAAAATATACTTTTCAGATTCTGTCCCACAACATCCTTGTGACCCTGGCTATTCACTTCCCTGGGGAGTTCACTCCCGAAGTGCACATTGCTGTGGATAAATTCCTTGCAGCCTTGTCCGCTGCCCTGGCTGACAAATACAGATAAGACCATCATGCAAGTCCAAAATTGGACTCCAGTTCCTGCTCTGTTGTTATCACAAAATAAACAGGCAATGAATGAAGTTATGTCCTCTGTGTCCTTATTCCACCACAGTTCACCATCAAAGTCATATTTGAATTTCATCACTATCACATCTAGATTGAATACATTGAATGAAGAAAGGAAGGGATTAAGTACTAAATGGTGCTTTAGGTCCACCATCCACTAGCTCACTATGTTATCCTCCATAACTTTGGTTAACCTATCTAATACGTGTAACATGCATATTGCTGACCTCATTTAATATTTGATGAATATGGAGTAGTTACATATAGGGGTTGGTAAACTGAATGGGCTATATGAAGACGGTAGAGGCACAATGAAAACCTATTCAGAGATGAACAGATATGTATTTAAAAAACTTTTAAAAATGACCATGTAATTTGCAGCAAGATACTTAATAGAATAGGCTATTTTGTATTTTCAACGCAGTGAATTTGGTTGGGGAAGTGAAATCGACTTTGAAAAACGAACACGTTGCGTTTTTCTGTATATACCACACCAGCCCAGCCTCACATTCAATTCGCGCATATATGTACAAAATGTATTTCAGCAGATTTCGTGCGTTTTTGTGCATTTTTGGGGTGGTTCAATTCGTTTGAAAATACACGAATTTCTGTGCTACTTAATTCGTGCGAAAATACACGAATTTCTGTGCTACTTAATTCGTGCGAAAAGACACGAATTTAACCAGTAGGCGACACACAAGCCGTTGCAACAACCATAGACGTGATCGCCTGTATTTATTTATTTTACGTTATGAATATATAGATATTTTGTCTTTTTTTAACCATTTAACCATAAGAGGTTATATATATATTGTCTTTATTTAATCCCTATTAAAACATTGTGGTTTTATGCCTATATGTACTGCTTTCGATTTTTCTGAACAGACTTTTCAGGATAGAATGAATGTAAGCAATGCATGATGGTTAATGGTGTTTTATTCGGTTGTAGTTCCATGTATTTCTTAAAAAATAAACGTGTAAACCATTTTTATTGAACAGAATGTAACTGAAAATACAATGGCAGCCTTGCCATTGTCCATCAATAACAAAACATTTTTTTTTCGTATAACATTTGGGGAAACGTATGCAGTCATTGTAGTCTTACATTTTGTTGGCCAACCAAAATTACCAAAATGTTAACCCGTAATAAGGCTAGGGTGGCTGAGTGTAAATACATGGCTCTGAGTGTAAGCACCTTTTCACTAGAAACGTTCTTGTGTTCAAATTACCGTCAGTGCGAAATAGCTAGAAAGCTTTCGTATTTCCACTTGGCTGCACCTACGGTTACGATAACGATAAATCAAGTGCAATACCTGCGTCGACCTGTGTCGAGCAGCAAAACACCGGAAAGCTTCTAGCCTACCGGAAAGTTACAAGAAGAACAAGAATAGTTACCTCATCCGGTCATGTGACACTCTGGATGCCCCCTAAAAGCAATTTCAACCGCTTTGAAAAATGACGCCTGGTAACCCCAAAAAAATACCAGGTGCATGAAAAGTTTGGACTTAGAATATTTTTTGAAAACCTCCATAAATCACTCAGGCCATTGACTCGAGAAGAAAAAACATAAAATATTTTCCAGAAGAAAAAACAGAATATTTTTTGAAAACCTCCATAAATCACTCAGGCCAGCACCCATTGATTTGGGGCGGTAGTATAGCGCTCCCAGAGCGGGTATGGAAGTCTGGATCCCCCCTAAAAGCATTTAAGGCTCTGTGTGTCTTTAAGCACCATACTTTTTCACTCCATCCTTGCTGTGTGTGTGTGTGTGTGTGTGTGTGTGTGTGTGTGTGTGTGTGTGTGTGTGTGTGTGTGTGTGTGTGTGTGTGTGTGTGTGTGTGTGTGTGTGTGTGTGTGTGTGTGTGTGTGTTCTCGTTTTTGAGATCGTATTAGGACCTCAACTTATATAATGTGTGTGTGTGTGTGTGTGTGTGTGTGTGTGTGTGTGTGTGAGAGAGCTTTTCTTTGACATCTGTTTAGCGAAATTACTGATTTACAGTTCATGAGGGTTGACCGATTCACACATTTAAAGTTTTGGAAAGATCTGACTTTTTTAAACCTTCGAAACAGCACCTATGACCCCATTTTAAGGCACTTCCGGTTGGCACAGGAAGCTATAAGTAAATACATATCCTGATCGGGGTATGCTTTTACAGAATCCTGTTTTAAGTCTATACGTTAAGAACGGACTGATTTACACAGGGTTGAATGCACTATATATCACAAACTGCTGGTTGGGTATGGCAAAACACTTTTAGGGTGATTTTATCACTTCCGGTTGCTCCAGGAAGCTTAGAATCAACACAGGTAGACCTCATAGTGGCTTGATGGATTGTCATTGAAGACAGGTTCATAAGACATTCATAACCCACATAGGCTTCAGGTTGAATTTAGGGGTGCAGGCAATGTGTTCCTATGGGGTGAGATGTCATTGTAAACTGTTTGATGTAAACACCTTCTTTTAACTGTTTAGGGTTAATGCCACACGGTCAATGTTAGGCTTGCACAGAGACCTTAGGAACGTTCCTGAGGTCAAATTGTGCTTCTAAACCTTAACAGTTCTCTCTCTGTCTCCCAAAAGCAAAAGACTTGAAATGTAGGTCAAGGGTCATCTTCTTGTCACTGTCGCTGCGCTCAGACCGAGCAAGCTACGGTCAAGCGGGGCATCTCGTTGAACTCGGCACAGCTATGGTGATGTCATTTTTAGTGGTGATTTCAGAATGCTATTTTGGTGGTTTTTCACTGTTGAAACATATTGCAAATGCACAAAAGTCAACTAGCAAGTCAGTGTCCATCAGCCAATTAGATATTTTCAGACACCAAACTGATACCATCTGACTCCAAACTCACTTTTTCCAACTCGTTTAGAAGCCAACTATCACATATTTCAGAGCAGGCCCAAAATTCACAGCGCCTTCCATTTAAACCATAATAAAACAAATAATACGTAGTTATGTTCTAGCTGCGGGTCCAGTTTTCACATTATGTTTAGCCCTATGTGAGGCGACCTCGAATCCCAAGTTTCGGCTCGATAGGTCATTCGGTGCCCGAGCAAAACCTTAATTGGTGCTGAAATTCCACTTTTTTCCATGCCTTGCTACGGGGTCCTTGAATGAGCTATCGGACAGAAATGTTGGGGTCCGTCTCTATGGGCCGAGCCGGTTTCAATGCACCTAGTCTTGCAACTCTGGGACTTTTCTAAATGTCACCATTTTGTAATGCTCAAAATGAATTGAAGTCAATGCAAATGCACCGAGGCTTTTTATCGGTCCGAGAACCTTCTAGAGCCACATAACTCACCGTGCTTAATTGACCTGAGCTCTAGAACAGGTTTGTAAAGTTTCAGAACTCTAGGTCTGACGGTTCTTTAAAAGTTCAAACAAAAGTAACTATTGCAGGCACTGTCTGCCTCTAAGCCCCTCAGTGTGTCACTCCATCCTTTCTGTGTGGGTGTGTAAATTTTCCCTTGAAATCTGATGGGATGAATGACTGATTTACAGTTCATGAGGGTTGCCTATTCACATATATTAAGTTTTGGAAAGATTTGACTTTTTTAACCCTTCGAAACAGCCCTTTTGACATCAATTATGGCACTTCCGGTTGGCACAGGAAGCTGAACCTAAACACATATCCTCATTGGAGTGGGCTTTTACAGAATCCTGAGTTTTAAGTCTTTAAGAACTCACTGATTTACATAGGGTTGAATGCACTATTTCTCTCAAACTGCAGGTTGGGTATGGCAAACACTTTTAGGGTGATTTAACCACTTCCGGTTGCTACAGGAAGCTTAGAATCGACACAGGTAGACCTCATAGTGGCCTGATGGATTGTCATCGAAGACAGGTTCATAAGGCATTATTAACCCACATAGGCTTCAGGTTGAATTTAGGGGAGCAGGCAATGTATTCCTATGGGGAGACATGTCATTGTAAACTGTTTGATGTAAACACCTTCTTTTAACTATTAAGGGTTAATGCCACACGGTCAATGTTAGGCTTGCACAGATCGGGAGGACCTTAGGAACGTTCCTGAGGTCAAATTGTGCTTCTAACCTTAACGGTTCTCTCTCTGTCTCCCAAAAGCAAAAAAATATGAAATTGAGGTCAAAGGGTCATTTGGGTCCTTCTTCTTGTCCCTGTCGCTGCACTCAGACCGAGCTAGCTACGGTCAAGCGGGGCATCTCGTTGAACTCGGCACGGCCTGGAGATAATGGCAATGCCATTGCAGGCTTTGTGTGTCTTTAAGCACCGTACTTTTTCACTCCATCCTTTTATCCCCTTTTCTTCGTGGTATCCAATCGCTAGTAATTACTATCTTGTCTCATCGCTACAACTCCCGTATGGGCTCAGGAGAGACGAAGGTCGAAAGCCACGCGTCCTCCGAAGCACAACCCAACCAAGCCGCACTGCTTCTTAACACAGCGCGCCTCCAACCCGGAAGCCAGCCGCACCAATGTGTCGGAGGAAACACCGTACACATGGTCCCCTTGGCTAGCGCGCACTGCCCCCGGCCCGCCACAGGAGTCGCTGGAGCGCGATGAGACAAGGATATCCCTACCGGCCAAACCCTCCCTAACCCGGACGACGCTAGGCCAACGGACCTCCCGGTCGCGGCCGGCTGCGGCAGAGCCTGGGCGCGAACCCAGAGACTCTGGTGGCGCAGCTAGCACTGCGATGCAGTGGCAGAGCTTCGAGACCCACTTAAAAAATGTTCGTCTGAACACACTGCAACTGGATCTGTAACTTTCTTTTTTTTTTTACTCCTTTTTGTGAACATGACCAATTTGTCAATGTACGATTTCTCTTAAATTACGATAGATAAATGTCTGGTTCTTTTTTTCCTGACACCGTATGCTTATGTACTTTGACGTGAAGCGGTCAAATTAGCACCCTACTTTACGTTTTTGACCTTTAATCCCAGAAAAATGGCCATAACTCAAAAAGCGTTGAGGCCTCGACGCCATCTTGTTCGGGGCCAACTGTCCATTACGTCTTCGAAATATTTTCCGTTTAGGAGAAAAGGCCACATGCATTTGCAATGTGCTTGTGCATTTGCAATATTATTTATTTTCCCTCTGTCGGGAATTTCCTAGACTGCGGAAAAATGACCAAAATGTGTTATTTTTATAAAACGGAAACCGAACGTCCGAGAGATTTAGTTTGATGACTTCCTGAAAGATCTCTCCCCCGCGCACGGCCCGACGCCGTCCGCGAATTTTAGAAACGTTGCAGGACGTCTAGTAAGGGACCTTACATTTGCAATGTGGCGTTTCTCACTAACCATATGGCGAGTGCTAAAATGTTCCCTTAAGGTATGGAAAGGCCTTGGAAAGGCCATAAGTGTAAGCCAACATAATTCATTATTTTACATTAACATGTAATACATGCATTATGAAGAAAATGGTGTAATTTAGGCTCCACGAAATATGAAATGGGTTATGAAGAAAATCGTGTATGGTTGCCTACATGACAAAAAGGCGTTCTGATTACAAGTGCACCAGTATCCAAAGTATTAAGCGAAATCAAGCACAGAAAACAGCATTGGCATTAATAAAACAATATTTCCCACGAATTAAGTCTTTTCTCAAAAATTCTGTTCAGCAAGTCTAAAACAGTACATATAGGCATACAACGACACATTTTAAAACATGGTTAAACAAAGACAACATTTCTGTATATTCATGACGTTGAATTAGCCATTAAGAAGAACAAAAATGAAATACAAATTATCGCGTCTACATGGTTGTTGCAACGGCTTGTGTGTCACCTACTGGTTAAATTTGTGTCTTTTCGCACGAATTAAGTAGCACAGAAATTCGTGTATTTTCAAACGAATTGAACCACCCCAAAACACCCCAAAAATGCACAAAAACGCACGAAATCTGCTGAAATACATTTTGTACATATATGAGCGAATTGAATGTGAGACTGTGTTGCATTATTTTGTAAGGAAACCAATATCTAAATATCTAAAAACAAAGAATATAAATATCTAAATATATTTAGGCCTATATATCCCTTTAAAATTCGCTAATATTTGTCCACGTTTTATGAAATCATTTTGATTTCAAACTGGAAGATATGTAGCCCTAGGTTTAGGCCTGTATCACTAATTTGAACCCTCTGAAGGCCTAACTACACTCTAAAAATAAAAGGTTCCTGAAGTACCCTTTAAGGTTTCTTCAAATTGAAACTGTTGGGGAACCCCTATAAGTTCTTTGAAGAACACTTTAAAAGGGTTCTTCAAAGAACCCCTTTTAATGGATCCTCAAATAACCTTTTGGGGTACATTCTTGAACTACCGCCCCTCCCCAGTTATTTTTCTCATTAATAATAATATCCATAACAATAACACAATATTTTAGTTCTCAGTGTTTATTATGATGTTAGTGGCAAAGCAGAATAAAAAAAATCTAAATATTTTGAAACTCTCAGCAGTGCCCCAAGTCCAATAGATATAACCTCTGGGCACTAAAAATGGCCCCCAAAAGGTTCTTCCAAGAACCCCATAAGAGGTGGGGTTCATCGAGGAACCTCTCTAGTTGGTGGGGGTTCGTGCAGGAACCTAACTGCCCAACTGAAACATTTGGATTTGAAAGGGAAGCAGGAGACGGCACTTATCTGAAAAATGTAAAGATCTCCTCAATTTAAGGTAAGGTTTGTCCCTTGTATGATCTAAATGTATATTGTTTTATGATGAGCTATCTTTTCATATTTGTGCAAATCTTTCTAAAACAGAAAATGGACGCAATTCAATGGATACCAATCAACAAAGAGGTAAGAATATGTAGGCTATAAGAATATGTTGAAGGCTTGGGTGCAGATTGTAAGGGTGCGAACTGGCGGCAGAGTAGTCAGACGCAGGAGAGAAATAGCTGTTTCCAACGGCTCAGTTTATTAACAAAACCCACCAGAAAACAGAATAAATCAAATAAATGGGTACATAACCCAACGCACACCAGGACAGACGTGCACAAGCACTTACAATAAACAATCACCGACAAGGACATGAGGGGGAACAGAGGGTTAAATACACAACATGTAATTGATGGGATTAACCAGGTGTGTTGGAAGATGAGACAAAACCAAAGGAAAATGAAAAGAGGATCAGTGATGGCTAGAAGGTCGGTGACTTCGACCGCCGAACGCCGCCCGAACAAGGAGAGGGACCAACTTCGGCGGAAGTCGTGACACAGATGGCGGATTGGTATTGGTATGTTATGCAGATCACATCTGCCATCCTCTTTCCTTGCTTCATCATTGAATATCCCATAGGCCTCTAGATTATGGACAAAGTATGTGTATGAAAACCATAATCAAAACAGTTTCTTTCATTCACATTCCCCAATTTTTAGAGTGAAGAAACCTTGTACCATCAGTACAGGAGAGCGTTTTCCATAAACAATACTTCAAAAAGATAAATGCTTTTAAATGTAGAGCTTCCAGCCTAACGGACTGGAGTTCTGAGCTTGGACCGAGCTTGGCGGCCACACACACGGTGATGCAGTCGGCGAGTAGCTGTGGAGAGTGGACGGTAAAGGAACCAGATGGAGAATGTAATATTGGAATAAGCTTTACATCGGCTCATAACGCTATTTAATTCATAAGACGATGTATTTTTGTATTTTGTTTCAGTTTGCTAAAGTGTAATACTCACCCTGAAGTTATCGGGATCCACGTGCAGTTTCTCGGAGTGCATCACACTCATTGCAGCATAGGTGTTCTTGATGTCATCCAGGTTCTGCACAGCTCTGTCCAGTCCGTGCATCACGGTCTTTCCGTGCTTGGCCACGGCGGGGTTACCCATGATGGCAGCGGGTGTGGACAGGTTGCCGAAGGTGCTAAAGTGTCTCTGAGTCCATGGAGACACGATCAGAAGTCTAAAAAGAAATAAAACAGGCTGCCATTACAATTATACTTCACAATCAATATGGTCTGTATCGCACCAAAGGTGAACACCGCGGTTTCCTACTGCACAATTAGTGCTAATATATCCTGGGTATAGAACGAGGTTTGTTTTGAGTTATTTAGGTAGGTAGCCTATTATCGTGTTATTATTTAATGATGTCTACATAAATATTATAAGAATGTACCTGGCCAGGGCCTGGGGTCCGATCTCATCCACGCTGATCTTTCCCCACAGGCCTACGATGGCACTGCGCTCAGCATCTGTCCAGTCGACCATGTTGACGTTTGTTTGTGGATTTCCGTTGGTACTTGCAAAATGTTACAAGGGACCCCTGAGCTTTTTGTCTCCTGCGACGTCCAATTTATTGATGTTCAGTATCTCCGCCCTGAACAGAACACAGAAAATGAAAAATGATTGGATGAACGTCTTGAGGGGGCAAGGTCCTCGAGTGTGGCACATATCGTCATTGTGTCAACTTCATCCCACCTTTAAAGATAATGCTTGGTCATTTAGGCGTTGCCAAATTCAAATGATTATGGATGGAATAAACAAGTCATGATTAGCCTTCATCGGCATTTTTGTCAAAATGTAGTTATTGACATAGCCTTGTTCTATTCAATGTTCTCTACATACTACATATAGTTCTTAATACCACAATTCATATTGTTTTAAGTTCAAAATAGTATCTGACACCATTCAACCCAATGAAGGTTCGGAACTTTAATGCCAATTATCTCAGGAAAAAAAGTTATTTAGCCCTACATTTTATTTTTATTTATCGTTGAAATATTCACAATGAATTGCAATATTATCTTTATTAAATGCGAATTATTTATGTGTTTATTTAGGAGGAAGCGTAGATTGTGAGTAAACTATTAAAGAAAGAGCATGACTCAATGTGTTTTATCTTCATATTCAGACAGACTCACCCATTTGAAAGTTCCATATTTCTGGTCTTTTTGAATGATTAATCGAAATGTCAGTTGGTGACTAGTCGTTTTATAGGCCTTCATCAGGGGAATTGACAAGTTCTAACTGGACACTACTCAATGTGGATGTTAGCCTATTTCATTCAATGAAACTACAGCTTTTTGTTGAACTCCACTGAAATACAATGCACGTAACCTATATATTGTTACAATGTTTAGTGATAGGCCTTTGTAAAAAATGATCATATGTAAATCTGAAATGTCATAGAGTAAAAATTGTAAGTCAGAGAACGTTGGGGTAAAATGTTGACAGTGTGTATTTTAGCCTATTAGCTTCTCTGGGATAGTTGGGAAGGTAGTGTCCCACTTGGCCAAAATCCAGAAAAAATGTAGCACGCCAAATTCAAATATATTACTATAAAAATCTATCTTTCATGAAATCATGCATGAAAGACACCAAATTAAAGCTACACATGTTGTGAATCCAGCCAACATGTCTGATTTCAAAAAGGATTTACGAGGAAAGCACACCAAACGATTATGTTAGCTCAGTACATAGCCACAGAAAAACACAGCCATTTTCCCAGCAAAAGATAGTAGTCACAAAAAGCAGAAATAAAGATCAAATTAATCACTATCCTTTGATGATCTTCATCAGATGACACTCATAGGACATCATGTTACACAATACATTTATGTTTTGTTCGATAATGTGCATATTTATATCCACAAATCTCGGTTTACATTGGCGCCATGTTCAGAAATGGCTCCAAAATATCCGGAGTAATTGCAGAGAGCCACGTCAAATAACAGAAATACTCATCATAAACTTTCATGAAAGATAAATGTTTTACACAGAATTAAAGATACACTTGTTCTTAATGCAACCGCTGTCAGATTTTTAAAAAACCATATGAGTTCTGTTATACTCACAGACATCATTCAAACAGTTTTAGAAACTTCAGAGTGTTTTCTATCCAATAGTAATAATAATATGCATATATTAGTATCTGGGACAGAGTAGGAGGCAGTTCACTATGGGCACGCAATTCATCCAAAAGTGAAAATGCTGCCCCCTATATCAATTAACACAAAAACGATGTTTCAAGTCAGAATTAGGCAGGTCTAATGCACCAAAAAAGTAAATGATTGCCTACTTCATCCATATTTTATTTTATTTAGCAAAAAAAGTCATGTGTAGTTCCAGTAGTTAGCTGCTACATGGGGAAAAAAGTTGTTAACTACTGAAAACCCTAACTCGATTTCAATGTAGTTCAACTCCCACCAAGCTACTGCAAAATGTAGTTAAATTACTAGTTGAACTACCAGGCACCAGGCACACAGTGGCAAGAGAATATTGTGAAATGTTATATAATGATGTTCATTAGAGTTGTCACGCGTGATAAATGGGACACTAAACGCTCACAGGCTATAATTACAGGCGGATATTGTGTTCATACAGGAATTTAACAGACACAGAGGCACTGAAATTTAGAGGAGGCTGGGTTGCAGAAAGTTATCATAGCTCATTTAATTTCAAACAAAATGGGGTGATTATTCTGATATGCAAAATACTTAATTTTGTAATGTTGAGGCAACACTCTGATGAGTTTAGCAGGCTTATCTGCATTGAGGCTTTTATAAATGGGATTAAGGTAGTGTTATGCAACATATATGCTCCCAACAAGGAGGACCCTGATTTTAATCATGAGGTCAAAGTTATACTGGGAAATATGGAGGGGCAGATTGTCCTTGCTGGAGACATCAACCAAGTGATGGACAATTTGATTGGTAAAAGTACATTTACAGGTAACTCCATGCCAAAGGATAGACTTGCAATACATATGCTAGCAGTGTATATGGGCCTTATAGATATATGGAGATTAGTCCATCCTAATGATAGAGAATATACTTTTTTCTCCCACTGTCATAAGACACACTCCAGAATAGATTTCTTCTTGATATCTAATTTCATGGTTAATAATGTGTTTGATTGCAAGATTGGGCCCATTGCCCTCGCAGATCATGCTGTTGTAGGGTTACATATTGATATAAACGCCTACATTTGTAGAAGGGTAGATTTAGTCTCAACACCATGCTGTTACAAGATGAGATATTTATCCAATCACTAGCAGATGATCTTAGATCCTTTTTTGAGATCAACATAGGCTCAACTGAAAATATTTCCACCGTATGATAAACCTCTAAAGCATATATTAAAGGGAAAGCACATGCATCCAAAAAGAAGAGTGAAGGGGCTGAAGGAGTAAAAATATTAGAAACTGAGATATGTGATTTGGAAAGGGATTTGGCAAGACATTTCACAGATAGCACATTTCAAACTGCCTGCAAATTGAAATTTCAGTTGCATGAAATGTATAACAAAAAGGCAGAATGTGCACTATTTAGACAGAACCAGTTTTTATGAGGGAGATGAGAAGACAGGCAGGCTACTAGCAAGACACCTAAAAATGCAGAACAAAGCAAATAATTTGTAAAAATCCAAATAACTTCACAGATCTTCATTGTAAAGGGTTTAAAGTGACTATGCATATACAGTTGAAGTCGGAAGTTTGCATACACCTTAGCCAAATACATTTAAACTCAGTTTTTCACAATTTCTGACATTTAATCCACGTAACAATTCCCTGTCTTAGGTCAGTTAGGATCACCACTTTATTTTAAGAATGTGAAATGTCAGAATAATAGTAGAGAATGATTTATTTCAGCTTTTATTTCTTTCATCACATTCCCAGTGGATCAGTTTACATACACTCAATTAGTATTTGGTAGCATTGCCTTTAAATTGTTTAACTTGGGTCAAACATTTCGGCTAGCCTCCCACAAGCTTCCGACAATAAGTTGGGTGAATTTTGGCCCATTCCTCCTGACAGAGCAGGTGTAACTGAGTCAGGTTTGTAGGCCTCCTTGCTCACACACGCTTTTTTAGTTCTGCCCACAAATTTTCTATGGGATTGAGGTCAGGGCTTTGTGATGGCCACTCCAATACCTTGACTTTGTTGTCCTTAAGCCATTTTGCCACAACTTTGGAAGTATGCTTGGGGTCATTGTCCATTTGGAGACCCATTTGCGAGCAAGCTTTAACTTCCTGACTGATGTCTTGAGATGTTGCTTCAATATATCCACATAATTTTCCATCCTCATGATGCCATCTATTTTGTGAAGTGCACCAGTCCCTCCTGCAGCAAAGCACCCCCACAACATGATGATGCCACCCCCGTGCTTCACGGTTGGGATGGTGTTCTTTCAGCTTGCAAGCCTCCCCGTTTTTCCTCCAAACATAACAATGGTCATTATGGCCAAACAGTTCCATTTTTGTTTCATCAGACCAGAGGACATTTCTCCAAAAAGTATGATCTTTGTCCCCATGTGCAGTTGCAAACCGTAGTCTGGCTTTTTTATGGCGTTTTTGGAGCAGTGGCTTCTTCCTTGCTGAGCGGCATTTCAGGTTATGTCGAAATAGGACTCGTTTTACTGTGGATATAGATACTTTTGTATCTGTTTCCTCCAGCATCTTCACACGGTCTTTTGCTGTTGTTCTGGGATTGATTTGCACTTTTCACACCAAAGTACACTCATCTCTAGGAGACAGAACGCGTCTCCTTCCTGAGCGGTATGACGGCTGCGTGGTCCCATGGTGTTTATACTTGTGTACTATTGTTTGTACAGATGAACACAGTACCTTTCAGGAGTTTGGAAATTGCTCCCAAGGATGAACCAGACTTGTAGAGGTCTACAAATCTTTTTCTGAGGTCTTGGCTGATTTCTTTTGTTTTGCCCATGATGTCAAGCAAACAGGCACCGAGTTTGAAGGGTGGCCATGAAATACATCCCCAGGTACACCTCCAATTTTTTATTTTTTTATTTAACTAGGCAAGTCAGTTAAGAAAAAATTCTTATTTTCAATGATGGCCTAGGAACAGTGGGTTAACTGACAAGTTCAGGGGCAGAACAACAGATTTTTACCTTATATTCGATCTTGCAACCTTTCGGGTACTAGTCCAACGCTCTAACCACTAGGCTAAAGCCATGACATTATTTTCTGGAATTTTCCAAGCTGTTTAAAGGCACAGTCAACTTAGTGTATGTAAACTTCTGACCCACTGGAGTTGTGATACATGTGAAATAAGTGAAATAATCTGTCTGTAAACAATTGTTGGAAAAATTACTTGTAGATGTTCTAACCGACTTGCCAAAACTATAGTTTGTTAACAAGAAATTTGTGGAGTGGTTGAAAAACGAGTTTTAGTGACTCCAACCTAAGTGTATGTAAGCTTCCGACTACAACTGTATGATAAACAGAGAGTAGCAGCAGCGTAAAAGAGGGGTTGGCGGATGGGGCGTGGCGGGACACAATGCAGATAGTGCAAGGGCCCTGGTTAGTCAGGCTTTTTGAGGTAATATGTACATGAATGTATAGTTAAAGTTACTATGCATAGATGATAATGATAAACAGAGAGTATCAGCGGGGGGGGGGGGGGGGGCACAATGAAAATAGTCCGGGTAGCCATTTGATTACCTGTTCAGGAGTCTTATGGCTTGGGGATTAAAGCTGTTGATAAGCCTTTTGGTCCTAGACTTGGCGCTCCGGTACTGCTTGCCATGGTGTAGCAGATAGAAAAGTCTATGACTGGGGTGGCTGGGGTCTTTGACAATTTTTAGGGCCTTCCTCTGACACCGCCTGGTGTAGAGGTCCTGGATGGCAGGAAGTTTAGCCCCAGTGATGTACTGGGCCGTACGCACTACCTTCTGTAGTGCCTTGCGTTCGGAGGCCGAGCAGTTGCCGTACCAGGCAGTGATGCAACCAGTCAGGATGCTCTCGATGTTGCAGCTGTAGAACCTTTTGAGGATCTGAGGACCCATGCCAAATATTTTTTGTTTCCTGAGGGGGAATAGGCTTTGTCGTGCCCTCTTCACGACTGTGTGTTTTTGGACCATGATCGTTTGTTGGTGATGTGAACACCAAGGAACTTGAAGCTCTCAACCTGCTCCACTACAGCCCCATCAAATCAAATCAAATGTATTTATATAGCCCTTCTTACATCAGCTGATATATCAAGGTGCTGTACAGAATCCCAGCCTAAAACCCCAAACTGCAAGCAATGCAGGTGTAGAAGCACGGTGGCTAGGAAAAACTCCCTAGAAAGGACAAAACCTAGGAAGAAACCTAGAGAGGAACCAGGCTATGAGGGGTGGCCAGTCCTCTTCTGGCTGTGCCGGGTGGAGATTATAACAGAACATGGCCAAGATGTTCAAATGTTCATATATGACCAGCATGGTCAAATAATAATAATCACAGTAGTTGTCGAGGGTACAACAAGTCAGCACCTCAGGAGTAAATGTCAGTTGGCTTTTCATAGCCGATCATTGAGAGTATCTCTACCGCTCCTGCTGTCTCTAGAGAGTAAAAAGCAGGTCTGGGACAGGTAGCACGTCCGGTGAACAGGTCAGGGTTCCATAGCCGCAGGCAGAAGAGTTGAAACTGGAGCAGCAGCACAGCCAGGTGGACTGGGGACAGCAAGGAGTCATCATGCCAGGTAGTCCTGAGGCATGGTCCTAAGGCTCAGGTCCTCCGAGAGAGAGAGAGAAAGAAAGAAAGAGAGAAAGAGAGTTAGAGAGAGCATACTTAAATTCATACAGGACACCTGATAAGACAGGAGAAATACTCCAGATATAACAGACTGACCCTAGCCACCCAACACATAAACTACTGCAGCATAAATACTGGAGGCTGAGACAGGAGGGGTCAGGAGACACTGTGGCCCCATCCGATGATCTCCGCCACGGCACAACCCGGGGGGGGGGGGGGGGGGGGGGTGCCAACCCAGACAGGAAGACTCAACCCACTCAAGTGACGCACCCCTCCTAGGGACGGCATGGAAGAGCACCAGTAAGCCAGTGACTCAGCCCCTGTAATAGGATTAGAGGCAGAGAATCCCAGTGGAGAGAGGGGAACCGGCCAGGCAGAGACAGCAAGGGCGGTCCGTTGCTCCAGTGCCTTTCCGTTCACCTTCACACTCCTGGGCCAGACTACACTCAATCATATGACCTACTGAAGAGATGAGTCTTCAGTAAAGACTTAAAGGTTGAGACCGAGTCTGCGTCTCTCACATGGATAGGCAGACCATTCCATAAAAATGGAGCTCTATAGGAGAAAGCCCTGCCTCCAGCTGTTTTCTTAGAAATTATAGGGACAATTAGGAGGCCTGCGTCTTGTGACCGTAGCGTACGTGTAGGTATGTACGGCAGGACCAAAGCGGAAAGATAGGTAGGAGCAAGCCCATGTAATGCTTTGTAGGTTAGCAGTAAAACCTTGAAATCAGCCCTTGCCTTAACAGGAAGCCAGTGTAGGGAGGCTAGTACTGGAGTAATATGATAAAAAATGTGGGTTCTAGTCAGGATTCTAGCAGCCCTATTTAGCACTAACTGAAGTTTATTTAGTGCTTTATCCGGGTAGCCTGAAAGTAGAGCATTGCAGTAGACTAACCTAGAAGTGAAAAAGCATGGATTAATTTTTCTGCATCATTTTTGGACAGAAAGTTTCTGATTTTTGCAATGTTACGTAGATGGAAAAAAGCTGTCCTTGAAACAGTCTTGATATGTTTGTCAAAAGAGAGATCAGGGTCCAGAGTAACGCCGAGGTGGTTCACAGTTTTATTTGAGATGACTCTACAACCATCCAGATTAATTGTCAGATTCAACAGAAGATCTCTTTGTTTCTTGGGACCTAGAACAAGCATCTCTGTTTTGTCCGAGTTTAAAAGTAGAAAGTTTGCAGCCATCCACTTCCTTATGTCTGAAACACAGGCTTCTAGCGAGGGCAATTTTGGGGCTTCACCATGTTTCATTGAAATGTACAGCTGTGTGTCATCTGCATAGCAGTGAAAGTTAACATTATGTTTTCGAATTACATCCCCAAGAGGTAAAATATATAGTGAAAACGATAGTGGTCCTAAAACGGAACCTTGAGGAACACCGAAATGTACAGTTGATTTGTCAGAGGACAAACCATTCACAGAGACAAATTGATATCTTTCCGACAGATAAGATCTAAACCAGGCCAGAACTTGTGTAGACCAATTTGGGTTTCCAATCTCTCCAAAAGAATGTGGTTATCGGTGGTATCAAAAGCAGCACTAAGGTCTAGGAGCACGAGAACAGATGCAGAGCCTCGGTCTGACCCCATTAAAAGGTAATTTACCACCTTCACAAGTGCAGTCTCAGTGCTATGATGGGGTCTAAAACCAGACTGAAGCATTTCGTATACATTGTTTGTCTTCAGGAAGGCATTGAGTTGCTGCGCAACAGCTTTTTCTAAAATTATAGAGAGGAATGGAAGATTCGATATAGGCCGAATTTTTAAAAATATTTTCTGGGTCAAGGTTTGGATTTTTCAAGAGAGGCTTTATTACTGCCACTTTTAGTGAGTTTGGTACACATCCGGTGGATAGAGAGCCGTTTATTATGTTCAACATAGGATGGCCAAGCACAGGAAGCAGCTCTTTCAGTAGTTTAGTTGGAATAGGGTCCAGTATGCAGCTTGAAGGTTAAGAGGCCATGATTATTTTCATCATTGTGTCAAGAGATATAGTACTAAAACACTTGAGTGTCTCCCTTGATCCTAGGTCCTGGCAGAGTTGTGCAGACTCAGGACAACTGAGCTTTGGAGGAATACGCAGATTTAAAGGGGAGTCCGTAATATGCTTTCTAATGATCATGATCTTTTCCTCAAAGAAGTTCATGAATTTATTACTGCTGAAGTGAAAGCCATCATCTCTAGGGGAATGCTGCTTTTTAGTTAGCTTTGCGACAGTATCAAAAATACATTTTGGATTGTTCTTATTTTCCTCAATTAAGTTGGAAAAATAGGATGATCGAGCAGCAGTGAGGGCTCTTCGATACTGCACGGTACTGTCTTTCCAAGCTAGTCGGAAGACTTCCAGTTTGGTGTGGCGCCATTTCCGTTCCGATTTTCTGGAAGCTTGCTTCAGAGCTCGGATATTTTCTGTATACCACGGAGCTAGTTTCTTATGACAAATGTTTTTAGTTTTTAGGGGTGCAACTGCAAGGTTAAATTGAGTTCCTCAGTTAGGTGGTTAACTGATTTTTGTCCTCTGACGTCCTTGGGTAGGCAGAGGGAGTCTGGAAGGGCATCAAGGAATCTTTGGGTTGTCTGAGAATTTATAGCACGACTTTTGATGCTCCTTGGTTGGGGTATGAGCAGATTATTTGTTGCGATTGCAAACATAATTAAATCGGTGTCCAATAGTCCAGGGTTATGAGGAAAAACATTAAGATCCACAACATTTATTCCATGGGACAAAACCAGGTCCAGAGTATGACTGTGGCAGTGAGTAGGTCCGGAGGCATGTTGGAAAAAACCCACTGAGTCGATGATGGCTCCGAAAGCCTTTTGGAGTGGGTCTGTGAACTTTTCCATGTGAATATTAAAGTCACCAAAAATGTGAATATTATCTGCTATGACTACAAGGTCCGATAGGAATTCAGGGAACTCAGTGAGGAACGCTGTATATGGCCCAGGAGGCCTGTAAACAGTAGCTATAAAAAGTGATTGGGCAGGCTGCATAGATTTCATGACTAGAAGCTCAAAAGACGGAAACGTCTGTTTTTTTTGGTAAATTGAGATTTGCTATCGTAAATTGTTAGCAACATCTTCGCCTTTGCGAGATGCACGGGGGATATGGTCACTAGTGTAACCAGGAGGTGAGGCCTCATTTAACACAGTAAATTCATCAGGCTTAAGCCATGTTTCAGTCAGGCCAATCACATCAAGATTATGATCAGTGATTAGTTCATTGACTTTAACTGCCTTGGAAGTGAGGGATCTAACATTAAGTAGCCCTATTTTGAGATGTCAGGAAGTCCAGGATCCAGTTGGAAAGGGAGGTGTTTAGTCCCAGGATCCTTAGCTTATTGAACACTGAGCTGTAGTCAATTAATAGCATACTCACGTAGGTTTTCCTTTTGTCCAGGTGTGAAATGGCTGCTGCTATGGTGACCAGTGAGCTGAGATAAGGCGGGGCTTTACCTAGCAGAGACTTGTAGATGACCTGGAGCCAGTGGGTTTGGCGACGAGTATGAAGCGAGGGCCAGCCAACAAGAGCATACAGGTCGCAGTGGTGGGTAGTATATGGGGCTTTGGTGACAAAACGGATGGCACTGTGATAGACTACATCCAATTTGTTGAGTAGAGTGTTGGAGGCTATTTTGTAAATGACATCGCCGAAGTCGAGGATTGGTAGGATGGTTAGTTTTACAAGGGTATGTTTGGCAGCATGAGTGAAGGATGCTTTGTTGCGAAATAGGAACGCCGATTCTAGATTTCATTTTGGATTGGAGATGTTTAATGTGAGTCTGGAAGGAGAGTTTACAGTCTAACCAGACACCTAGGTATTTGTAGTTGTCCACATATTCTAAGTCAGAACCGTCCAGAGTAGTGATGCTGGACGAGCGGGCAGGTGCGGGCAGCGATCGATTGAAGAGCATGCATTTAGTTTTACTTGCATTTAAGAGCAGTTGGAGGCCACGGATGCCATTGTATTTTCAGTTACATTCTGTTCAATAAAAATGGTTTACACGTTTATTTTTTAAGAAATACATGGAACTACCACCGAATAAAACACCATTAACCATCATGCATTGCTTACATTCATTCTATCCTGAAAAGTCTGTTCAGAAAAATCGAAAATATAGGCATAAAACCACAATGTTTTAATAGGGATTAAATAAAGACAATATATATATAACCTCTTATGGTTAAATGGTTAAAAAAAGACAAAATATCTATATATTCATAACGTAAAATAAATAAATACAGGCGATCGCGTCTATGGTTGTTGCAACGGCTTGTGTGTCGCCTACTGGTTAAATTCGTGTCTTTTCGCACGAATTTAAGTAGGACAGAAATTCGTGTATTTTCGCACGAATTAAGTAGCACAGAAATTCGTGTATTTTCAAACGAATTGAACCACCCCAAAAATGCACAAAAACGCACGAAATCTGCTGAAATACATTTTGTACATATATGCGCGAATTGAATGTGAGGCTGGGCTGTGTGGGGATTGATGTCCCTGCTGTAACTGGCCACATAACCGCACAAGGCCATTTATGGAACTATTGTGAAATGGGGCCATCTTGGGAACTTTCCCCCCAGTTGACTGCAGCGTACCAACCTTATTTGCTATCTTGTTGCTCTCTTGGGACAGACTCAAATCATAGTCTATAGTTTGCACACATATCTTTGTATAATTGTATTAAATATTTCAAAGAATCAGGACTCAAACAACCTTGTTTAACATGAAAATATGATGTAAGATGTCTTCAAGGTGTTACACCGTGTTGTCATCGCATTTCAGATTTGAAGGCAATTCATTATCAGTGAGAGAAGGCTACGTTTGCTTGGCAGATCTCAGGAGCTTGTTGGTATTCCAATAGGCCTATGTAGTAGCGGCCTATAAAACCAACAACGATGTTATTACCATTGTTGCTTTAGTAAACAGCTGGTTTATTCATTATCAATCGACAATGATCAAGAGCTCGTTCATGATTTTCAATTAATAAGATTTGACTGCTTATTTGACCAAATCACAGACTTGACTACAGGTAAACCTAGGTTGTGTAGGCAATCACTTTGACTATGTCTGCAAATAGCCTATTGATTTGGCTTCTTATGCTTTGCAATAATGGACTAAATCACAGATCGAGCACATCATTGCGCGCATGTCACACATCATGGAAACATTGAGGCAAAAAGTACATAGCCTAGTGGCAATATAAATCAATTGATTGAACATGAAATTGAGTTCAATATGATTGAAACACCCTACATACATGGGCATATAAAGGCTATGTTTTAATACAGTCATCTCGGTTTTCGTTTGAAGCATAATTGTATCCTACACTTGTTTATAACAATTGCAGATACTTCGGCAACTTTTTTTTTTTTGTCAGCTTCGTTCTGATGTTATCCGCAGTCACAGACAGACTAAACATCTTGATTCTATGTTTAGCAGAGATCTTCTGTAATTGAAGGGACGCGGATGGGCAAAAAGCATCAAACCATGTACTTCGGCTGCTCTATTAGTGGTCTGGATTACTCGTAGATGTGCAAAGGTTTTTAAGAGCGTTTTTAATTAAGAGCCACGTTACCAATGAGGCCTCTGGGAAACGACTCGGCTAAGTAGATTGTAGTAAGGATCATAAGGTTACGAAGGCTCTGGGAAACTCCACTTCCAAATAGGGTATAGCCTAAAATATTGATGTTAAGATGTTTGTGGTTGAACTGTTCCTGCTCCCCCCCCACCATATTTAAAAAAAACTAATACAAATACAATGGTTTGTGTCGATGTCTTTATTTTCAATCAGGCAGGGATGTCAGAACATAATAACTTGTCTGGGGTGCATTTAGAAGTACCGACTGCCCATTGCTGCGACAACCACTTTCATGAACTTCTGCCAGGTTGCCTGGATTTCAGGAGTGAAAGCGGCTCCGAACTTGGCGGCAATGACAATTGTGAGGACGTCAGCCAACACCTGTGGACAAAAGACAAAGGAGGAAGATGTTAAATAAGACTGACGGTTTTGTTTTACCTTTGGAATTAGACGTGTTGCTCTGATTGTTATGTGTGTAGGCTTACATCAGTAAAGCCTAAAATATAAGCCTATTTCTCAAGACAGAAGGCATACCCTGAAATTGTCGGGGTCAACGAAGAGTTTGTTAGCGTGGGTCTCGCTCAGTGACTTGTATGTGGCCAAGATGTTGCCCATGTTCTTCACAGCTTTATCCAGAGCTCCACACACGACCTTGCCGTGAGCAGCAACTTTGGGGTTGCCCATGATTGCTGCGGCAGTGGACACATCTCCGAAAGAGCCGAAATAACGCTGAGTCCAGGGGTAGACGATCAGGACTCTGTCATTGCAAGAACACCGAAATATGTGGATTATTTTCAAATCTATTTCAATTATATGCCTAGTTAATAATCTAATATGCGCCATTCAAACTTAATATCAACTCAATATTAATAGTAATGATAAGATAACAGGACAAGTATAATATTGTTATAATTACTCATGATCATCTCCACTATAAATTATATTAGATTATATATTTGAATGAGGCTGAAGCCATGACCTACCTTGCCAGAGCCAGTGGTCCGACCTCATTGATATCTACTTTGCCCCAGACAGCACTGATGGTGCTCTTCTCGGCGTCTGTCCAGTCAACCATGTTGTCAGTGTTTGTTTTCCGGTTTTGCAACAAGATAAAACAAATTGTCTTGTGTAGGGAGACACTTTGTCTGCAACTTATATTTATGAGTGCACTCCGCCCACTGGAGGCGGCGCATATGATTGGCTCTGGTAAAGATTAGTATTGGCCAAGTGAGCGCTTCAGCTCTCGAACTTGATGACATCAATTCTAATAATTTATCTGTTAAACAGTAAATGTTAATTTATTAATTGTTACAGAATCAAGTCTGTAGGTTAGATCCTAAAAGCTGGAAGCATATGTAAATAGGCATATACAATTTTCTAGATTACCAACGTTTCAAAATTCGCATGATCACTATCTAAAACAGTTGTAATTTATCCAACTGATGCAAGAATAAAAGCAAGGTTATGGCAAAACGCTTCCGAAGATTACATGTCCTTCATTGCAGTGTATAAGGCTATACAAATGAAAAAATAGAAAGACGCAATCAATAAAACAAATATGAATTAGAAACATGTGATAATTCCAGCCAATTCCGGCTTACTATTTGGCACAGTTTCTTATCTACGACAAAATGATGCCTGCCTTTTTTTTATCGGTGTATTCAGACCGTTCCGCCCATTTTAAGTGATTAATTTCAAGACATTACAAATGATAAGCAGGAATGTCCTGTATTATTTGCAGATAGGTGTGTACCCATGTCCTCGCATGACCTCTGTCTTCCTCTGACTTTTTTTTTCGATCATTCGAAGTCCAATCAACCTTTTTAATTGGGAATCATATCCAGCTTCCAACCCCAGAGTAGTCATATAACTGACTTGCCTCGTTAAATAAAGGTTAAATAAGAAATAAAAATGTGAAACACGTCACTTTGAATAAATATTTTCCAATTGAACGCAGGTCTTTGAAGGTGGATCTGATTTTTACAATATAATTTGCCAATGTAATATATATTAAATAACTCTACAATCAAATATATATATAGCCTACCTTTAATTATTTAACATGATGTAGGATAGAACAAAGTTTGCGTCATAATCTAGGCCAATACAATTTCAAATAGCCAATGAACTATTAATGAAATATTTGTATATTTTGGCAAAAGAAGCTTTATCTTTTGAATTAACTTATTGGAAATATATGCTCGATTAGGCTACTCTGAAAGATGTCCTTTTATGCAACGAAAAAATAAATAGTAATAATTATCTTTATAAAAATATAGTTGACATATTTTTCATCTGGTGCAATTGATTTAAATGCATTACATTCAGAATATCAAATTGTAGGCTACAAAAAGAAACTAAAAGTTAATTAGGCCCTAATGATGGATATTATTAGAAACATAGCCCTATGACATCTTATTGAAGGGTTTAATATGGAAATTCAAACTTAATATTTCATAAACGCCAAAATTATTATTTAACGTTATTTAGGATATAAAATGAAATTGCCAATTCACTATAAATGAAATATTTGGCTATTTTGGCAAAAGCAGCTGCAACTTTAGAATATAATATTGGAAATATACGCTTGATTACACTGAAATAATACGTTTTATGCAACAAAAAGAATAATCTTTATCAATCAAACTGTAAAATTGTTGCACCTGGTAGGCCTACAATTAATATGCATTGCGCAAAAGAACAAAATGAATGATGGATATTATTAGAAACATAGCCCTCTGACATCTTATTGAAGTTTTTAATATAAAAAGTCTAACTTAATATTTGATAAGCCACAAAAAAAGGTTAATATTTGATAAACAGATCTTACTGTTGGATTTTGACCAAGATGGTTGCAGTGTAGGGGGAGTGTACCCTAGTAGCTGGGCGTGTCTGCCGCTCTACTTTAATATAAAGGACCTAGTTGTATAGGCAGTCATCTTCAGTTCATTTCTCGTAGCTTTAACACACGTCAATCAATAAGGAGCAAAATGAGTCTGACAGCAAAGGACAAATCTGTGGTCAAGGCCTTCTGGGGCAAGATTAGTGGAAAGGCAGATGTCATCGGCGCTGAGGCTTTGGGAAGGTAAGCCTTGTTAATGAAAGAATGATGAGAATGGTTGTGTTTAACCTGCTGACAGCGGCCTATGTGCATTTTAACATTAAGTCAACTACTTTCATTACATTGTAGACAGACGATGGGAGAAAAACGATATGCGTAAAGCTTAGAAGTTCAGCATCTAATACAAAGGCCTATAATAGGAACTATTCTGTACCTTCCTTTGCAGGATGCTGACCGCCTACCCCCAGACTAAGACCTACTTCTCCCACTGGGCAGACCTGAGCCCCGGCTCTGCCCCAGTCAAGAAGCATGGAGGCGTCATCATGGGTGCAATTGGTAATGCTGTCGGACTGATGGACAACCTCGTGGGTGGACTGAGTGCTCTCAGCGATCTGCACGCCTTCAAGCTGCGCGTTGACCCTGGAAACTTCAAGGTTTGCCCCCAGATAACCTATTGTCTTTATATTGATCACTCTCGACATCAATTCTGTCTGTTGCTATGGCTTAATCCTTCAATATTAACTCTGAAAATATACTTTTTAGATTCTGTCCCACAACATCCTTGTGACCCTGGCTATTCACTTCCCTGGGGATTTCACTCCCGAAGTGCACATTGCTGTGGATAAATTCCTTGCAGCCTTGTCCGCTGCCCTGGCTGACAAATACAGATAAGACCATCATGTAAGTCCAAAATTGGACTCCAGTTCCCGCTCTGTTGTTATCACAAAATAAACAGGCAATGAATGAAGTTATGTCCTCTGTGTCCTTATTCAGCCCAGCCTCACATTCAATTCGCGCATATATGTACAAAATGTATTTCAGCAGATTTCGTGCGTTTTTGTGCATTTTTGGGGTGGTTCAATTCGTTTGAAAATACACGAATTTCTGTGCTACTTAATTCGTGCGAAAAGACACGAATTTAACCACAAGCCGTTGCAACAACCATAGACGCGATCGCCTGTATTTATTTATTTTACGTTATGAATATATAGATATTTAGTCTTTTTTTAACCATAAGAGGTTATATATATATTGTCTTTATTTAATCCCTATTAAAACATTGTGGTTTTATGCCTATATGTACTGCTTTCGATTTTTCTGAACAGACTTTTCAGGATAGAATGAATGTAAGCAATGCATGATGGTTAATGGTGTTTTATTCGGTTGTAGTTCCATGTATTTCTTAAAAAATAAACGTGTAAACCATTTTTATTGAACAGAATGTAACTGAAAATACAATGGCAGCCTTGCCATTGTCCATCAATAACAAAACATTTTTTTTTCGTATAACATTTGGGGAAACGTATGCAGTCATTGTAGTCTTACATTTTGTTGGCCAACCAAAATTACCAAAACGTTAACCCGTAATAAGGCTAGGGTGGCTGAGTGTAAATACATGGCTCTGAGTGTAAGCACCTTTTCACTAGAAACGTTCTTGTGTTCAAATTACCGTCAGTGCGAAATAGCTAGAAAGCTTTCGTATTTCCACTTGGCTGCACCTACGGTTACGATAACGATAAATCAAGTGCAATACCTGCGTCGACCTGTGTCGAGCAGCAAAACACCGGAAAGCTTCTAGCCTACCGGAAAGTTACAAGAAGAACAAGAATAGTTACCTCATCCGGTCATGTGACACTCTGGATGCCCCCTAAAAGCAATTTCAACCGTTTTGAAAAATGACGCCTGGTAACCCCAAAAAAATACCAGGTGCATGAAAAGTTTGGACCATAAATCACTCAGGCCATTGACTCGAGAAGAAAAAACATAAAATATTTTCCAGAAGAAAAAACCGAATAGTTTTTGAAAACCTCCATAAATCACTCAGGCCAGCACCCATTGATTTGGGGCGGTAGTATAGCGCTCCCAGAGCGGGTATGGAAGTCTGGATCCCCCCTAAAAGCATTTAAGGCTCTGTGTGTCTTTAAGCACCATACTTTTTCACTCCATCCTTGCTGTGTGTGTGTGTGTGTGTGTGTGTGTGTGTGTGTGTGTGTGTGTGTGTGTGTGTGTGTGTGTGTGTGTGAGAGAGCTTTTCTTTGACATCTGTTTAGCGAAATTACTGATTTACAGTTCATGAGGGAAGCTATAACTAAATACATATCCTGATCGGGGTATGCTTTTACAGAATCCTGAGTTTTAAGTCTATACGTTAAGAACTGACTGATTTACACAGGGTTGAATGCACTATATATCACAAACTGCTGGTTGGGTATGGCAAAACTCTTTTAGGGTGATTTTATCACTTCCGGTTGCTCCAGGAAGCTTAGAATCAACACAGGTAGATCTCATAGTGGCTTGATGGATTGTCATTGAAGACAGGTTCATAAGACATTCATAACCCACATAGGCTTCAGGTTGAATTTAGGGGTGCAGGCAATGTGTTCCTATGGGGTGAGATGTCATTGTAAACTGTTTGATGTAAACACCTTCTTTTAACTGTTAAGGGTTAATGCCACACGGTCAATGTTAGGCTTGCACAGAGACCTTAGGAACGTTCCTGAGGTCAAATTGTGCTTCTAAACCTTAACAGTTCTCTCTCTGTCTCCCAAAAGCAAAAGACTTGAAATATAGGTCAAGGGTCATCTTCTTGTCACTGTCGCTGCGCTCAGACCGAGCAAGCTACGGTCAAGCGGGGCATCTCGTTGAACTCGGCACGGCTATGGTGATGTCATTTTTAGTGGTGATTTCAGAATGCTATTTTGGTGGTTTTTCACTGTTGAAACATATTGCAAATCCACAAATGTCAACTAGCAAGTCAGTGTCCATCAGCCAATTAGATATTTTCAGACACCAAACTGATACCATCTGACTCCAAACTCACTTTTTCCAACTCGTTTAGAAGTCAACTATCACATATTTCAGAGCAGGCCCAAAATTCACAGCGCCTTCCATTTAAACCATAATAAAACAAATAATACGTAGTTATGTTCTAGCTGCGGGTCCAGTTTTCACATTATGTTTAGCCCTATGTGAGGCGACCTCGAATCCCAAGTTTCGGCTCGATAGGTCATTTGGTGCCCGAGCAAAACCTTAATTGGTGCTGAAATTCCACTTTTTTCCATGCCTTGCTACGGGGTCCTTGAATGAGCTATCGGACAGAAATGTCGGGGTCCGTCTCTATGGGCCGAGCCGGTTTCAATGCACCTAGTCTTGCAACTCTGGGACTTTTCTAAATGTCACCATTTTGTAATGCTCAAAATGAATTGAAGTCAATGCAAATGCACCGAGGCTTTTTATCGGTCCGAGAACCTTCTAGAGCAGGGGTGTCAAACTCATTCCACGGAGGGCCTAGTGTCTGCAGGTTTTTGGTTTTTCCTTTCAATAAAGCCCTAGACAACCAGGTGTGGGGAGTTCCTAACTAATTAGTGATGTTAATTCATCAATCAAGTACAAGGGAGGAGCGAAAACCCGCAGACACTCGGCCCTCCGTGGAATGAGTTTGACACCTGTGTTCTAGAGCCACATAACTCACCATGCTTAATTGACCTGAGCTCTAGAACAGGTTTGTAAAGTTTCAGAACTCTAGGTCTGACGGTTCTTTAAAAGTTCAAACAAAAGTAACTATTGCAGGCACTGTCTGCCTCTAAGCCCCTCAGTGTGTCACTCCATCCTTTCTGTGTGAGTGTGTACATTTTTCCTTGAAATCTGATGGGATGAATGACTGATTTACAGTTCATGAGGGTTGCCTATTCACATATATTAAGTTTTGGAAAGATTTGACTTTTTTAACCCTTCGAAACAGCCCTTTTGACACCAATTATGGCACTTCCGGTTGGCACAGGAAGCTGAAAGTAAACACATATCCTCATTGGAGTGGTCTTTTACAGAATCCTGAGTTTTAAGTCTATACGTTAAGAACTCACTGATTTACATAGGGTTGAATGCACTATTTCTCTCAAACTGCAGGTTGGGTATGGCAAACACTTTTAGGGTGATTTAAAATCGAATCTTTAGAATCGACACAGGTAGACCTCATAGTGGCCTGATGGATTGTCATCGAAGACAGGTTCATAAGGCATTATTAACCCACATAGGCTTCAGGTTGAATTTAGGGGAGCAGGCAATGTATTCCTATGGGGAGACATGTCATTGTAAACTGTTTGATGTAAACACCTTCTTTTAACTATTAAGGGTTAATGCCACACGGTCAATGTTAGGCTTGCACAGATCGGGAGGACCTTAGGAACGTTCCTGAGGTCAAATTGTGCTTCTAACCTTAACGGTTCTCTCTCTGTCTCCCAAAAGCAAAAAAATATGAAATTGAGGTCAAAGGGTCATTTGGGTCCTTCTTCTTGTCCCTGTCGCTGCACTCAGACCGAGCTAGCTACGGTCAAGCGGGGCATCTCGTTGAACTCGGCACGGCCTGGAGATAATGGCAATGCCATTTCAGGCTTTGTGTGTCTTTAAGCACCGTACTTTTTCACTCCATCCTTTTATCCCCTTTTCTTCGTGGTATCCAATCGCTAGTAATTACTATCTTGTCTCATCGCTACAACTCCCGTATGGGCTCAGGAGAGACGAAGTTCGAAAGCCACGCGTCCTCCGAATCACAACCCAACCAAGCCGCACTGCTTCTTAACACAGCGCGCCTCCAACCCGGAAGCCAGCCGCACCAATGTGTCGGAGGAAACACTGTGCACATGGCCCCCTTGGCTAGCGCGCACTGCCCCCGGCCCGCCACAGGAGTCGCTGGAGCGCGATGAGACAAGGATATCCCTACCGGCCAAACCCTCCCTAACCCGGACGACGCTAGGCCAACGGACCTCCCGGTCGCGGCCGGCTGCGGCAGAGCCTGGGCGCGAACCCAGAGACTCTGGTGGCGCAGCTAGCACTGCGATGCAGTGGCAGAGCTTCGAGACCCACTTAAAAAATGTTCGTCTGAACACACTGCAACTGGATCTGTAACTTTTTTTTTTTTTACTCCTTTTTGTGAACATGACCAATTTGTCAATGTACGATTTCTCTTAAATTACGATAGATAAATGGCTGGTTCTTTTTTTCCTGACACCGTATGCTTATGTACTTTGACGTGAAGCGGTCAAATTAGCACCCTACTTTACGTTTTTGACCTTTAATCCCAGAAAAATGGCCATAACTCAAAAAGCGTTGAGGCCTCGACGCCATCTTGTTCGGGGCCAACTGTCCATTACGTCTTCGAAATATTTTCCGTTTAGGAGAAAAGGCCACATGCATTTGCAATGTGCTTGTGCATTTGCAATATTATTTATTTTCCCTCTGGTGGGAATTTCCTAGACTGCGGAAAAATGACCAAAATGTGTTATTTTTATAAAACGGAAACCGAACGTCCGAGAGATTTAGTTTGATGACTTCCTGAAAGATCTCTCCCCCGCGCACGGCCCGACGCCGTCCGTGAATTTTAGAAACGTTGCAGGACGTCTAGTAAGGGACCTTACATTTGCAATGTGGCGTTTCTCACTAACCATATGGCGAGTGCTAAAATGTTCCCTTAAGGTATGGAAAGGCCTTGGAAAGGCCATAAGTGTAAGCCAACATAATTCATTATTTTACATTAACATGTAATACATGCATTATGAAGAAAATGGTGTAATTTAGGCTCCACGAAATATGAAATGGGTTATGAAGAAAATCGTGTATGGTTGCCTACATGACAAAAAGGCGTTCTGATTACAAGTGCACCAGTATCCAAAGTATTAAGCGAAATCAAGCACAGAAAACAGCATTGGCATTAATAAAACAATATTTCCCACGAATTAAGTCGCAGGTAAATGTGCGTCTTTTCTCAAAAATTCTGTTCAGCAAGTCTAAAACAGTACATATAGGCATACAACCACACATTTTAAAACATGGTTAAACAAAGACAACATTTCTGTATATTCATGACGTTGAATTAGCCATTAAGAAGAACAAAAATGAAATATAAATTATCGCGTCTATATGGTTGTTGCAAAGGCTTGTGTCGCCTACTGGTTAAATTCGTGTCTTTTCGCACGAATTAAGCAGCACAGAAATTCGTGTATTTTCAAACGAATTTAACCACCCCAAAAATGCACAAAAACGCACGAAATCTGCTGAAATACATTTTGTACATATATGCGCGAATTGAATGTTAGACTGTGTTGCCTTATTCCACCACAGTTCACCATCAAAGTCATATTTGAATTTCATCACTATCACATCTAGATTGAATACATTGAATGAAGAAAAGAATGGATTAAGTACTAAATAGTGCTTTGGGCGCACCATCCACTAGCTCACTATGTTCTTCTCCATAACTTTGGATAGCCTATCTAATACGTGTAACATGAATTTTGCTGACCTCATTTAATATTTGATGAATATGGAGTAGTTCCAGATAGGGGTTGGTAAACTGAATGGGCTATATGAAGACGGTAGAGGCACAATAAAAACCTATTCAGATATGCTGCCAAACATACCCTTGTAAAACTGACCATCCTACCAATCCTCGACTTCGGTGATGTCATTTACAAAATAGCCTCCAAAACCCTACTCAATAAATTGGATGCAGTCTATCACAGTGCCATCCGTTTTGTCACCAAAGCCCCATATACTACCCACCACTGCGACCTGTACACTCTCGTTGGCTGGCCCTCGCTTCATACTCGTCGCCAAACCCACTGGTTCCAGGTCATCTACAAGACCCTGCTAGGTAAAGTCCCCCCTTATCTCAGCTCGCTGGTCACCATAGCAGCACCTACCTGTAGCACGCGCTCCAGCAGGTATATCTCTCTAGTCACCCCCAAAACCAATTCTTCCTTTGGACGCCTCTCCTTCCAGTTCTCTGCTGCCAATGACTGGAACGAACTACAAAAATCTCTGAAACTGGAAACACCTATCTCCCTCACTAGCTTTAAGCACCAGCTGTCAGAGCAGCTCATAGATTACTGCACCTGTACATAACCCATCTACAATTTAGCCCAAACAACTACCTCTTTACCTACTGTATTTATTTATTAATTTATTTTGCTCCTTTGCACCCCATTATTTCTGTCTCTACTTTGCACTTTCTTCCACTGCAAACCAACCATTCCATTGTTTTTTTTTAGTTTTTATTTTACTTGCTGTGTTGTACTCACTTCGCCTCCATGGCCTTTTATATTTTTATTTATTTATACATATATTTGTTTGCCTTCACCTCCCTTATCTCACCTCACTTGCTCACATTGTATATAGACTTATTTTTTTTATTTTTTTTTCACTGTATTATTGACTATATGTTTGTTTTACTCCATGTGTAACTATGTGTTGTTGTATGTGTCGAACTGCTTTGCTTTATCTTGGCCAGGTCGCAATTGTAAATGAGAACGTGTTCTCAATTTGCCTACCTGGTTAAATAAAGGTTAAATAAATAAATAAAATAAAATAAATAAATAAATATGAACAAATATGTATTTTAGACCTACATGAATTAAAAATATTTTAATAACTTTTAAAAACGGTAAAAACAAAACAAGATACTTAATAGAATAGGCTATTTTGTATTTTCAATGCAGTGAATTTGGTTGGGGAAGTGAAATCGACTTTGAAAAACGAACACGTTGTGTTTTTCTGTATATACCACGCACTCAATCTGGATGTTCCGTGCCTCAACTTTCTTTCAACCGCGGCATTTTATAGTTTATTTTGATACATTAGTATTTAGGATTTTTTAAATTTTGTAATAATAAAGTATCCTTGCGCATCTCTGAACCTAAATGTCTGTAAGTTAAATGGTTTTACTATTTCGTACAAACATGTATTTTTTTATACATATGTGGAGATTTAGTCTAGTAGGCCTACTAGTAGGATAGTCTCTCGGGTTTTTGTTGCACGCCCTTTATCCTGATCGTTTTAACGCGCAGGCTTGGTTTTACCCGCAGGTTAGGCGCAGACGTAGCCTAACATATGGGGGAAAAGATTACACATGAAAGTATTTAAATTCATATGCAGTTTTGCACCGCAAACAGTGTACTCACTGTACACGTCAGAACCGTGGGATAAAAATAAATGGGGGATATAAACAGACAATGAAAGCTCTTACAATATTAGATTATTACATTTCTCTAAAACAGGTTATAGGTTGTTTGTGCACCACCAAGTTAGAACAGAAGAGGACTGGCCACCCCTCATAGCCTGGTTCCTCTCTTGGTTTCTTCCTAGGTTCCGGCCTTTCTAGGGAGTTTTTCCTAGCCACCGTGCTTCTACACCTGAATTGCTTGCTATTTGGGGGTTTAGGCTGTGTTTCTGTACAGCACTTTGTGACATCAGCTGATGTAGGAAGGGCTTTATAAATTTGATTGATTGTTGGATTGAACAGTATGCGAAATTAAGAGGTGAAAATAGACCAAATTATTAGGGTGAGGCACATTGAAGCCGTTTGGGTCTTTACCTGTCAAAAAAGATACACGACATATAACACTATTTGACGCATTAAATACAAGTTTAATTTGACACGTCAAATAATACAATTATATTATAGAATGTTGTGTGTGCTGAATTTGCACGCGCAAGCCAAGCACCACAACTACTATCAGTAGCACTGTCAAAGCTGTACAAAACAATTTGCCAAACAGGCAGAGATCAGGCCACGACCGATGTGTTTACAATACCGCTTTGGAGAAAATAGAACACATTATTAGGGTGAGGCACATGGGCTACTAACATCTTAATACACAACATTCACTAAGTATTACTTTCTTAGCTACAGTAAACATTTCTCCCTTGCATATTACATCATTTATGCAGCAGCATACAAGACATGTTTGGATTCCCCTTGTGAAGGCAGCGCAGCGGTCCTTGGTTGGCACATGTTGTCATCAAACTTTGTTAAAGTCTGGCATTTTCTGGATTTATGGTGGGAACTCGGGAAACACAGCCACTCCATTGAATAGCAGGCTAACGTTAGTGGTTATTGTTGAATTTGCGATTTCCAACTTGTTGTGTAATCTTTATGTCCAATGGCCGATGAGCACCGATACATGTTTTCTATAATTTCTCTTCATTATTTCTCTTCATATGACAATGATTACAAAGGATTTGCCAGTAGATTGTCAACTTGATGACAACTGATGACTGATGATCAGTCCAATCAAAGCTACTGTAGATATAACGTGATTTGATATCGTTCTATTTGTGGCCAATGACCTTGAGCCTTCTTGGATGGGCACTTCTAATATAACTCTATGGCAGAACCCAAGGGGCTACAAAAACATGTTTGTATGCCGCTTTATTAACTCAATTACATTTTTTGCCATCCTCTTTTCTTACCTCATCAATGAATATCCCATAGGCCTCTAGATTATGGACAGAGTATGTGTATGAAACCCATCATCAAAACAGTTTTTATCATTCCCCAATTTTTAGAGTGTAGAACCCATTTGCAATCAGTATAATTGCAGGAGAGCATTTTCCATAAAAAACAACACTTCAAAAAGATAAATGCTTTTAAATGTATTTTATTCATTTCAATATGTGTCGCTATGGCACAGCTTCCAGCCTAACAGACTGAAGTTGGAGTGTCATCTCTATTCCATATTGATGCTGTCGAGTGATGCTCTAGTGGTACTGTCTGCCAAGAGCGGACACAACGACAGCCAGGAACTTCTGGAAGGCTTCCTGAGTATCAGCACTGAAAACGACGGGACCGAGCTTGGCGGCAACGCACACGGTGATGCAGTCGGCGAGGAGCTGTGGAGAGTGGACGGTAAAGGAACCAGATGGAGAATGTAATATTGGAATAAGCTTTACATCGGCTCATAACGCTATTTAATTCATAAGACAATTTATTTTTGTATTTTGTTTCAGTTTGCTAAAGTGTAATACTCACCCTGAAGTTATCGGGATCCACGTGCAGTTTCTCGGAGTGCATCACACTCAGTGCAGTATAGGTGTTCTTGATGTCATCCAGGTTCTGCACAGCTCTGTCCAGTCCGTGCATCACGGTCTTTCCGTGCTTGGCCACGGCGGGGTTACCCATGATGGCAGCGGGTGTGGACAGGTTGCCGAAGGCGCTAAAGTGCCTCTGAGTCCATGGAGACACGATCAGAAGTCTAAAAAGAAATAAAACAGGCTGCCATTAAAATTATACTTCACAATCAATATGGTCTGTATCGCACCAAAGGTGAACACCGCGGTTTCCAACTACGCAATTAGTGCTAAATAGTCTAGGTAGCCTATTATCGTGTTATTATTTAATGATGTCTACATAAATATTATAAGAATGTACCTGGCCAGGGCCTGGGGTCCGATCTCATCCACGCTGATCTTTCCCCACAGGCCTACGATGGCACTGCGCTCAGCATCTGTCCAGTTGACCATGTTGACGTTTGTTTGTTGATTTTCGTTGGTACTTGCAAAATGTTACAAGGGATCCCTGAGCTGTTTGTCTCCTGGGACTTCCAATTTATTGATGTTCAGTATCTCCTCCCTGAACAGAACACAGAAAATGATTGGATGAACGTCTTGAGGGGGCAAGGTCCTCGAGTGTGGCACATATCGGCATTGTGCCAACTTCATCCCACCTTTAAAGATAATGCTTGGTCATTTAGGCGTTTCCAAATTCTAATTAAAACGGATGAAATAAACAAGTCATGGTTAGCCTTCAATAACACATGCGAACTCAATGATACAATCGAACATCATTTCAAAAAAGTAAAATGTATAGACATTTAATGGATTTTGGTTCCTTTAGCCATAAATGCTCTTTTAATTGATCGTTGTAATATTGGCATTGAATTGTAATATTATATTTATAGAATGCTAATTATTGATGTAAGTGTTTATTTAGGGAAAACCGTAGATTGGGAGTGAACTATTAAAGAAAGAGCATGACTCATGACTCAATGTGTTTTATCTTCATATTCAGACGGCCCCACCCATTTGAAAGTTCCATATTTCTGGTCTTTTTGAATGATTAATCGAAATTTCAGTTGGTGACGAGTCGTTTTATAGGCCTTCATCAGGGGAATTGATCAGTTCTAACTGGACACTACTCAATTTCAATATGAGCCGATTTCATTCAATGAAACTACAGCCTTTTGTTTAATTCTTCTGAAATAAAATGCATGTAGCCTACATGTTATTAAAATGCTTTGTGATAGGCACAGGCAACGGTTTGCTACCAGAACGAAACATTTCCATCGATTTTTCCATCTAACCTTTTGTAGGTTACAGAATGACATAGCTTATACTCACTCACCAATGAGTGCTGCAATATTAGACCTTAATATTAGACCTTAATATTAGACCTTAATATTAGACTAAACTTTAATTGTAAAGAAAATATTGAGGTATTAAGTGTTTCAAAAACCCTTTGTTATTCAATCTATATGAAATAAATGCATACATTGTTATGGCAACATTTTTACAAACGAAAGTATTATGTGCTAAGGTCATATGTTGGGCATTACACGAATTGGCTCGGTTGCATAATTATAAAGTAGAAAAAACATGAATCATGTCTTGGACAAATTCCCAATCAGAGGCGGGGCCGAGATAATATCGGGGTGTGCCTTTTCTTGTGCCTCAATAAAAACAGCCTCTGAGTTTTCCACGCTCACAAGTTTATATTCTTAGCATCTTCATTTAAGTGGATAAACGTACAAGACGCAGCTATGAGTCTCTCAGCCAAGGACAAAGCCAACGTGAAGGCCATCTGGGGCAAGATCCTCCCTAAATCCGATGAGATTGGAGAACAGGCTCTTTCCAGGTAATTACATAACGATGTATGATAAATTCTAGACTAGGTACATGTAGGCTGTTGAAATTATTAGCACAAAATTCCTCAGTCAATTTGGAAGCTATAAATACGTGGCCTAGACTCTTAGAAGAAAAGGTGCTATCTGGAACCTCATAGGGTTGTTCAGCTGTCCCCATAAGATAACTCTTTGAAGAACCCTTCTTGGTTCCAAGTAGAGAACCCTTTTGTTTCCAGGTAGAACCCCTTTGGGTTCCATGTGGACCCCTTTTCCCAGAGGGTTCTACCTGAAACACAAAAAGGTTCTACTTGGAACCAAAAAAGGCTCTAACTGGAACCAAAAAGGGTTATCCTATGGGACAGCCGAAGAACCCTTTTGGAACACCTTTTTCTAAAAGTGTATGTCGGCGAAAATAAGGGCAGGAGCCCCGAACGAATGATTATTTAAGATTCATTTTGTCTCACCTCATTGCTAATGTCCACGACAGGATGCTTGTTGTCTACCCCCAGACCAAGGCCTACTTCTCCCACTGGGCTTCCGTTGCCCCCGGTTCTGCTCCAGTGAAGAAGCACGGCATCACCATCATGAATCAGATCGATGCCTGTGTTGGCAACTTGGACGACCTTTTTGGTTTCTTGACCAAGCTCAGTGAACTGCACGCCACCAAGCTGAGGGTGGACCCCACCAACTTCAAGGTAAGATCATTTTTTAAATAAAATAACACAAAAAAAAATCAGAGTTTTTACCTGTGTGAAGGTGAAATAATCTATTTCCCTTTTCCTTTGCAGATCCTGGCTCACAACCTGATTGTGGTCATTGCCGCCTACTTCCCCGCCGAATTCACCCCCGAGCTCCACCTGTCCGTGGACAAGTTCCTGCAGCAACTGGCTCTGGCCCTGGCAGAGAAGTACCGCTAAACTGGAGTTCAGCTGTCAAGCTGTCATCCGAGGAATAATGTCCATCCAATATTGGCACACTGACAATAAACCTAACTGAAACTCATACCGAGGTGTTTGTTGTTTGTCATTTTAATTGTCTTACATTGTCTTGTGGTTTATATTGTAGGCTACATTTGGATTATCTTGTAGAATGGATTTGTCAAATCAAGTATAAAATAAAGTTAACAGCCTATTTCACAGTATTTCAAGGGCATTTCATAAAAATGATGCACTTCACACTAAATGTATATTTCTACTCCACCTTTGCATACACCTTGACATTAAAAAATCCCAAATGAATGTCCCTGAGACCAATATGTTGTGGGCAGACATTACTGTCCATCATGGACGTCACCAGGACCTGGCTTTCAGAGCTTTAGCCCGCTATGATTTGGGGTCAGCCCTGAATCTTTTGCGCAGCTGCAATGGTTTAAAAAAAAAAGTGTAGTCAACTGAATGCGCCACTTAGTTCATGGAGCTGTGCTTACTTGAAACCCCCGAAGTCATCCAACCATTGTAATTAGCAGTGTAGTGCTGCGGGTGCACAGCGAAGCGACGCTCTGCCACTTCTTAAAATGGTGATATGTCTCGCAAGATCACTTCATGATTGATTTGTATTCTACATAACAAACCGACTATAATAGCATGATAATGTCAGGCTACTGTTATACCAAAAACACCATGTCATTTCTTATGATAATTTAGGATGATTGTGCTGAAATGTTTTTTTTTAATTCTCATGTGGTGGCTGTGTTTACTCCGTTTGTTCTAAAATGTGATTAGTTAGGCCGGTTAGCCACCCTTACTTACATCATTCAAGAAAATCGAAATGCACATTCCCATGAAACTGATTGGGATCCAATGGTTGGCATGCATGCAGCATGGACGTTTCACCCGTGCAACGTGAAGAATTATCATTATCATCGACAGTGATGATGGCCTAATTTATAATAAGGTAGGCCTCATTTAGTGTTTTAATATTTAAAAAATTGAAAATTTTCCTTTAGCCACTTACAGTATTTGTAGGCATAGGCAATCATGCAGTTTGGATGATGCGTTGTATGTAGCCTACATTCTAGAATTATTTTATACAATAGGCTTCATGATGGTATGTGTTTGTAACTGATGATTCTAGCACCGTTTTGATTGGACAGCATCACTGCGCTGCTTTGAGACAAGGAACTCAGCTTGATAAATCAAGAAATCAATCAATGTCAGATGTTTGTTTTCACTGGATCTCCGTTTGGATGTTTGGTTACAATTAGACTGGGATATGTTCTCATGATCATTAGTTTAGTAATTGAAAGCAACGCAGATCTTCTATAAGCACACACATTAGGCCTACTGTATAGTCTACCCGATGAGCTTCCCTGATGTTTTCATGAACTTTCCAATACTGCTCTGATGCATTGCAGTCATTTAGTCTACTGATGCGAATACACATTTTACACTTTTCTCGTAGGCTAGTCACTTGACATATTTTTTACTGTTTAGAAATGTCATAAGGCCTACATCGTCTCAACAACAATAGAGCTGAAACCACTATTGGCTTCATTGACTTACTGAGACCACTTGTTGATAGATTATTTAAAATAGTATTGTAACAGTAGACCTAAGTACATAATAACCACATATGGCGTTAATGACCACAATCCATTGAATTATTAAGTGTTGATTCATTTATTTGGCCCTGGGGAGAGCACAGCGCATGGAAGAAAACACAGCGCTACAGAAAGGGGTCCTGGAAGTGATGCAGAGAAATTGGAATACATTTGCCAAATTTTATAATTAGGGTGAGTATTTGTAAAATGTGAAACTTTCGGAAAATGTTTTTTGCAGAACACCTTACAGAATCCTCTCATTGTCTAACCCCTGACACGATACCATTCTAAATAGCTTACAAACTCTTACAAAATAAAATATAAAGGGACCACCTTTTTTAAGTCCATACAGGCAAATTGGGACACCTTGATTGGCAAAGTGGGACACTTAATTCTTTATTGTAAAGAAGGATAAATTAAAGAGTATATGAGTAATTTCAATATTTTAATGATAAACTTAAATTATTCATACAAATTAAACGTATTAAAATATTTATTTATTTATTTTTGTGGAACATTAAGAATTATCATGTACAATAATATTTATTATAATCATTTTTCCTCTTCTTCTTATCATAATCATACCTGATTATAATTATATGATGTAGCCTGTATGTAATTGTATAGACTATAAATAAAATATAATGAACTTCATGTATCTGCTCCCGCTCTTCCCTCCCCATGCGCTTGAGGGCGCCAGAAAGCCTAGCATCACGCACTCCTGCCATCCATCACGCACACCTGCCTTCCCTCGTCACGCGCATCAGCGTTATTGGACTCACCTGGACTCACTTATCACCTGTTTATTTCCTCCCCTATATTTGTCAGTTCCCCGCTGCTGCATTGATTGTTTTTTGTCTTTGTTTTCTGTTTGCTAACGCTGTTCCTGTCTTGTTCAATGTCCGTTATTTATTAAATGTTACTCCCCGTACCTGCTTCGTCTCTCCAGGGAATGTTTTATTGTCACCAGAGTCAAATACCGCAAAATGAACTTTTTTATTATGGATATGAATATAGCTAGGATTTTTTTATGTTGGTGAGGTAATATCTTTCTAAGTAAAATGCAGCTATGCTATTTTTTTAGCAAGCTAGCTGATAGCAGATTTGAGGAAATATATGTTGTACATTTGATCCTATTTAGAAAATCGATTTCTGTTAAGAAAATATGTATTTCATAATCCCCAGGGAAATAAAATCTGCATTAAAATGGCCTAGAGGTTCCCAGTTTGACAGTATATATATATATAGGCGATAGGAATACTGCAACACTCTCCAAATGTCAATATTCTAAAAAGGTTAGGATAGAAACAAAACCACACCCTCGCCCTCCATTTGGCAAATCTGACAATAATTCTATCCTCCTGATTCCTGCTTACAAGCAAAAATTCAGCAGGAATACCAGTGACTCGGTCAATAAAAAGTGATCAGATGAAGCGGATGCTAAACTACAGGACTGTTTTGCTAGCACAGACTGGAATATGTTCCTCCCATGCCATTGAGGAGTACACCACATCAGTCACTGGCTTCATCAATAAGTGTATCGATGACGTCGTCCCCACAGTGACTGTACGTATATACCCCAACCAGAAACCATGGATTCCAGGCAACATCCGCACTGAGCTAAAGGGTAGAGATGCCACATTAAAGGAGCGGGACTCTAACCCGGAAGCTTATAAGAAATCCCGCTCTGACCTCGGACGAACCATCAAACAGGCAAAGCATCAATACAGGACTAAGATTGAATCGTAATACACCGGCTCCGACGCTCGTTGGACATGGCAGGGCTTGCAAACTATTACAGACAACAAAGGGAAGCACAGCCGAGAGCTGCCCAGTGACACGAGCCTACCAGAAGAGCTAAATAACCTCTATGCTTGCTTCAAGGCAAGTAACAAACATGCATGAGAGCATCAGCTGTTCCGAACGACTGTGTGATCACGCTCTCCGCAGCCGATGTGAGTGAGACCTTTAAACAAGTCAACATTCACAAGGCCGCAGGGCCAGACGTATTACTAGGATGTGTACTCCGAGTATGCGCTGACCAACTGGCAACTGTCTTCACTGACATTTTCAACCTCTCTATGTCTGAGTCTGTAATTCCAACATGTTTCAAGCAGACCACCATAGTCCCTGTGCCCAAGAACACTAAGGTACCTGCCTAAATGACTACCGACCCATAGCCCTCACGTCTGTAGCCATGAAGTGCTTTGAAAGGGTGGTCATGGCTCACATCAACACCATTATCCAGAAACCCTAGACCCACTCCAATTTGCATTCCGCACCAACAGATCCACAGATGATGTAATCTCTATTGCTCTCCACACTGCCCTTTCCCACCTGGACAAAAGGAACATCTATGTGAGAATGCTATTCATTGACTACAGCTCAGCGTTCAACACCATAGTGCCCTCAAAGCTCATCAATAAGCTAAGGATCCTGGGACTAAACACCTCCCTCTGCAACTGGATCCTGGACTTCCTGACGGGCCGCCCCGTAGGTAGTAAGGGTAGGTAACAACACATCCGCCACGCTGATCCTCAACACAGGGGCCCCTCAGGGGTGCATGCTCAGTCCCCTCCTGTACTCCCTGTTCACTCATGACTGCACAGCCAGGCACTACTCCAACACCATCATTAAGTTTGCCGATGACACAACAGTGGTAGGCCTGATCACTGACAACGACGAGACAGCCTATAGGGAGGAGGTCAGAGACTTGGCCGTGTGGTGCAAGGACAACAACCTCTCCCTCAACGTGATCAAGACAAAGGGGATGATTGTGGACTACAGGAAAAGGAGGACCGAGCATGCCCCCATTCCCTGTAGGGGAGCAGGTTGAGAGCTTCAAGTTCCTTGGCGTCCACATCACCAACAAACGATCATGGTCCAAGCACACCAAGACAGTTGTGAAGAGGGCATGACAAAACCTATTCTGCCTTAGGAGACTGGAAGGATTTGGCATGGGTCCTCAGATCCTCAAAAGGTTCTACACCATCGAGAGCATCCTGACGGGTTGCATCACTGCCTGGTACGGCAACTGCTCAGCCTTCGACCGCAAGGGACTACAGAGGATAGTGCGTACGGCCCAGTACATCACTGAGGCCAAGCTTCATGCCATCCAGGACCTCTATACCAGGCAGTGTCAGAGGAAGGTCCTAAAAATTGTCAAAGACTCCAGACACCCTAGTCATAGACTGTTCTCTCTGCTACCGCACGGTAAGCGGTACCGGAGCGCCAAGTCTAGGTGCAAGAGGCTTCTAAACAGCTTCTACCCCAAAGCCATAAGACTCACTTTAATATCTCTACCTACATGTACATATTACCTCAATTACCTCGACTAACCGGTGCCCCCACACATTGACTCTGTACCGGTACCCCCTGTATATAGCCTCGCTATTGTTATTTTACTGCTGCTCTTTAATTATTTGTTACTTTTATTTCTCACTTTAAGGTATTTTCTTAAAACTGCATTGTTGGTTAAGGGCTTGTAAGTAAGCATTTCACTATAACGTCTACACCTATTGTATTCGGCGCATGTGACGAATAGAATTTGATTTGATTTGCAATTACTTTGATTGACAATTACATCCCATTACTAAATATGTTGTAATGAGACACGGAATATCCTTTCTTAGTTTTTATAACTTTAACATTATTTACCTCAGAATCCTATGCAGTAGTGACCCGTCATTCAGGGCAGGTGTGGTAGAGCCCCACCTGTTTTATGCCACACATTTTTAACAAAAAAAAGATACACACCATCGGCCTCCACAATCCCCCGACCTCAACTAAAGTGAGATGTTTGGGATGAGTCGAACCGCAGAGTGAAGGTAAAGCAGTCAACGAGTGCTCAGCATATGTGGGAACTCCTTCAAGACTGTTGGAAAAGCATTCCAGGTGAAGCTGGTTGAGAGAATACCAAGTGTGCAAAGCTCAAGGCAAAGGGTGGCTACTTTGAAGAATATCAAATATATTTGGATTTGTTTAACACTTTTTTGGTTACTACATGATACCATATGTGTTATTTCGTAGTTTTGATTTCTTCACTATTATCCTACAATGTAGAAAATAGTAAAAAAAAAAAAAATCCTTGAATGAATGTCCAAACTTTTGAGCAATATTAGAGCTAATCATTCCAAGTCCACATGACTAATAACAATAACCTAATGGAAAATTACATCCCATAGATTTCAATATGATAACTTGAGGTTAGTTAATTTATTGTATTTACAAAACACTTTATGTCCTAAATGTTGAGGTGCCGCTTTTTGTTCAATAGTCATGCTGCTGGTAGCCTGTGTGATGAATTGATCCTTCACTTGATTGCAACTTGTGTATATGAACATCTTTGAGACAAGTCCGACGGCTCTATTGAACAAGGACAACCATAATTACTAGAGTTATTGTGCGATCTGCAATCGGCTAAACACAAAGGCCACAATAATTGCTACAAAACATGACTCCGTATATTTTTAGATCAGACAGCAGGCTCAAACAACCAATGACATCATTGGTTGAACTCTCCCAGGTGCAAAAATGAAATAAATACAGCTATAGCGCATAATTATGTCTGACACACCCTCTCATCACTCATAATTATGTAGTTTCCCTTTATTAAGAACATACATTGTAGATTAATAATATTACATTGTATTGTATTACACACTCTAAACTTATTCCACGGATCCCTTGGCCAAAATTAGTTGAATCTGTTGTTAGAAATACTGATTTGGTGATATGTCTGCGGACCCCCGCAGTACCTCCATGGACCACACTGGTTTGGCTTGATCCTCTGTTCCATATCTGGCCTACGGAAGCTCCACGACATGAACGTAAGATCTCATACTGTACGTTCTCTGGGGTTTCTGGTGTGCCCATAGAGAATGATAGAGGCCTCTAGTTGGCAAAAGGACGTTTAAGTATGGGAAGCGCCATTGAGGGCTTCCCCCATGCTTTTGCCATTTTAAAGTAGACCTAGTCAAAGTAGTCAACTGGGTGGTGATTCCTATGGGCTGTAGCCTCAATGGCGCTGCTGTCACAGACGCTAAAATGGCACAGATATGAAGAAGAGTCCTCTATCTATATCTATGAGTGTGCTTCTTTGATAACTCCATGGTATGCTTAGGTATCTCTTATATGAAAGTGTGAGAGTGCCCTCTGCTGGAGATTTGATTGAGGGGGGAAATTATCCAAGAACTGCTTCCGATAAAAAGAAAGCGCCACAAAGTTCCAGATAGTAACAGCAGAGGGCGCTACTAGATTTGTAATAGTAAGACCTAATTTCGCCTTGATGCGTGGCTGTATTGTACACATTTCTGACCATATTACAACTCTACTAATATGGAACTTATTAGGCCTATGAGAAACATGAAACGTGTCGTATCGGCTATTGAGGATCATTGTCAGTTTGCACTTGCCGACGAACTTACTTTAGTAGCCTGTAATCGTCCTTTATTGAAATTAGAGTGTTCTTAAATATCCATAGGCCTATACCCTACAGGCCAAATAGGCACAATCAATAAAGGAAGAGAATATGCCTAACTCCAAATCCTCCTTGCCAGTTTGCGGTCTATAACAATATGTTGCTATGAGTTAAATCATATTCAAGTGAGTGTGGTACTTGGGGCCCTTGTTAAAGTCATCGGCACAATTAACTTTACCAGGTACCAAGGCATTTTATCCAAAAGCCTGGTTGCCTCTGCCAAGAGGTTGACATTTGGCCACAAGTGGGTCTTTTATTTATTTATTTATATATAAAAAAAAATGATCCACCTTTATTTAACCAGGTAGGCAAGTTGAGAACACGTTCTCATTTACAATTGCGACCTGGCCAAGATAAAGCAAAGCAGTTCGACACATACAACAACACATAGTTACACATGGAGTAAACAAACATACGGTCAATAATACAGTGAAAAATAAGTCTATATACAATGTGAGCAAGTGAGGTGAGATAAGGGAGGTGAAGGCAAACAAAATATATATATAAATAAAAATATAAAAAAAGGCCATGGTGGCGAAGTAAATACAATATAGCAAGTAAAAACACTGGAATGGTTGGTTTGCAGTGGAAGAATGTGCAAAGTAGAGATAGAAATAATGGGGTGCAAAGGAGCAAAATAAATAAATGAATACAGTAGGTAAAGAGGTAGTTGTTTGGGCTAAATTATAGATGGGCTATGTACAGGTGCAGTAATCTATGTGCTGCTCTGACAGCTGGTGCTTAAAGCTAGTGAGGTAGATAAGTGTTTCCAGTTTGAACCCCATTGAAAACCTCTGGTTTGAATTAAAGAGGGCAGTCCAGTCCATAAGAGCAGATGAAGGATATCAAATGATCTGGAAATATTCTATATGGAGGAATGGTCTAAGATCCCTCCCAATGTGTTTTCCAATCTCATTAAACATTTGAGAAAAAGGCTACATTGTCGCTATCCTCGGATGGGGAGGGTGCTGGTACTGAAAACACGGATGCCAATAATGTTGACCCCTAGATTTTTATATGTTTTATTACTTGTATACTCTCTCTGAGCAATTATATTAGTAGGCCTATATGATGAGGAAAAAAAAGAAACCCGCATAATGCTCTTGCTAATATCACTGCTCTTTATTAAGCTTTACGTATCGGCCTCAAGGCCTTCGTGAACTAGAGAACTGATGTGCGAGTGCCTGATGAATTTGGAATATTAGTAGGTCCATAAAATAATATAATTGTCCCATTGTTCTTTAGCATACAATGTAGCTCAGTATTTTTTATTTTATACAGTATTTGGTGCAAATTGTATTTGTCACATGCGCAGACTACAACAGGTGTTAACTTTACCGGGAAATGCTTACTTACGAGCCCTTTCCCAACATTGCAGAGTAAGTAAGAAAAATGGGTGCCAATAATTTGGTCAAAAGTAAACCTTTCCATTCACATTATATTATCTCAGTAAAATCTGTGACGCTTGGCTTTACAGCCTACTAACACGACCCCGCCCATCGCTGTCTTTAGGGAGGAGTGTACTTTAAAAACGCTGCTCAAACAAAGTCTAAGTGCACCGGATTCCTTAACTTCAATTAAGAACCCTGTCAAAGCAACCTCATAGCCAGCAACATGGTTGAGTGGACAGACTGAGCGCGCCCCAATCCAAAGCATCTTCTCAAAGATGGACTACGATGACGTGGGCCCCGCGGCTCTTTCCAGGTAGGCTACCTTTAATACCCTATTTGATGTCAGCGTTATGGTGCCTTAAACACTGTTGCCTACAAATTATTGGAATTAGTCATGTTGTTAACGGTTTTCAAGGCGGGTTATTATTTGACATATGCGCTTAATTTACGCGTAATGGACATCTCCAAACGACAAAATCATTTATTTCTGTACGTTGAGTGTATGCATATATCACATACATATCAGTGTATGCATTTATCACGTATATTATTTCGACAAGTGTCTGGTCGTGTACCCCTGGACCCAGAGGTATTTCGGTAACTTCGGAAACCTGTACAACGCAGCTGCCATCCAGGGAAACCCAAAGGTCGCCGCTCACGGAAAGACGGTCCTGCAAGGACTGGTCCGGGCTGTCAAGAACATGGATGACATCAAGGCCACCTACGCAGAGCTGAGCGTGCTGCACTCCGAGAAACTGCACGTGGATCCCGACAACTTCCGGGTAAAGTTAAATGTTCTACTTCATACAAGGTACTTGCCTATCTATTATAATAGTGTGGCAGAATGGGTTTTCTTACATGTCCATGGCTCCTTTCGTTTGCAGCTGCTGGCTGACTGCCTTACTATTGTTGTTGCTGCGAGAATGGGTGCTGCCTTCACCGCTGATGTCCAGGGCGCTTTCCAGAAGTTCCTGGCCGTCGTGGTGAGCTCCCTGGGCAATCTAGAAGAAAAAGAAACGCACACCTATTTAGGCGAGGTGCTGGCTAGCGGAGTAGAAAACTTAAAAATAAAAGAGAGCCGCACACTTTAGGAGCTCAGATGCAAAAATATTTAATTTACCAACGTTTCGACAGGCAAGCTGTCTTCATCAGGGTACAATCACAGACACTGCGGGATGACTCGTTTATATATAGTGTCAAGACACACAGGTGTCTGTAATCATGGCCAAGAGTGGCCTAATATCATTGGTTAATTTCTCATATTAAAATGGCATAGAAAGAGCAACATACAATAAATACAAATGGATACGATCATAGACTCACTTAAGACCACACAAGCCTACAAACAACCACAATGGCAAAGTCACAACAATCACAAGAATGGCTTCAGATCAAAGTCCACGTTAAGACCGAAGGGAGCAAGGGTCTTTAAATTAAATATCCAAGCAGCTCCCTGGGCAAACAGTACCACTAGAGCAAACAGGACCACTAGAGCAAACAGGACCACTAGAGCAAACAGTACCACTAGAACCCCTCCACTCAGAGACGGACGACCATCAGAGGACCAACATTTGTTTAGAGGCACATGTTGTTCCTTCTACTAAAGCAAATAAAATCTTCCGCAAATGAATATTTTTGATCTGTGCCTTATTTTTCTTGCATGAACATCAATATGGTGGCACATATGGTAGACTATTATGAACTAAGTGTGAATATTGCCACCTTGATAATCAGATATTGATCATGTGTCCCGTGTGGCTCAGTTGGTAGAGCATGGCGCTTGCAACGCCAGGGTTGTGGGTTCATTCCCCACGGGGGGACCAGGATGAATATGTATGAACTTTCCAATTTTGTAAGTCGCTCTGGATAAGAGCGTCAGCTAAATGACTTAAATGTAAATGTGCAATATATACAAATATTTAGCAAATAACTAAAATATTTTCCAATGAACCACTGTCACGTTCTGACCATAGTTCTTGTGTGTTTTGCTTGTTTTAGTGTTGGTCAGGACGTGAGCTGGGTGGGCATTCTATGTTGTGTGTCTAGTTTGTCTGTTTCTATGTTTGGCCTAATATGGTTCTCAATCAGAGGCAGGTGTTTTGTGTTGTCTCTGATTGGGAATCATATATAGGTGGCTTGTTTTGTGTTGGGGTTTGTGGGTGGTTGTTTCCTGTCTTTGTGTTTTCGCTGCACCAGATAGGGCTGTATCGGTTTGCGACATTTGTTAATTTGTATCGTGTTAAGTGTTCACAGTTTATCGTTTTATTAAACATGTTGAGCACTGGCTACCCTGCGTGTTGGTCCGATCCCTGTTACACCCTCTCTTCTCGTGAAGAGAGGGAAGGCTGCCGTTACAACCACACTGACATGTTACATTAGCTGTGCGTGAACTAACCAATGCAGCTAATAAATACTACCTTGTGTTTAATGGTGCAGAATTGATACAATGCGTTTAAATGACATCAGGGGCCTGTTGCACAAAACTAGGATAAGGGATTAAGCCAGGATATCTTGGTGATCCTGGCTCAATTGATCCGTAATCCGGTTGCACTAAAGATGGATAGGGGGCAGGAGGATATGTTATGGTATAAATTACCATGGAGATTTATTCTGTGGAGCTAGCCTGCTCCAGACCAGGCTAAATTCCAGGATCTATTTAATCTCATCCCTAATGTCAGTCAGCAGTCACCACAAATGGAAACCAATAGTTATTTCACTGCTCACTATACATTGTTATCACATATAACTAGACCCACTGTTATTATTTAAACGTTTGTGATCATTAATTTCAATGATTTTGGATAAAAAATGATTTTTAGATGATGTTGCTATCATTAGATAATTTACAGTTTTCCATAGACTATAAGGCTATATATAAAATGATAGAATATTAGGGCCACAGAGGGGAAAAAAACACAAGTCATAATATTGTAACCAGTTGTTTTAAAGGAGGACAGTTGTTAAAATGACAGATGTGGGGCATTTCGTGAAATTGTACTTCAGTATGGTTTCATAAACAAAGACATGCTGATGTGCCAGAATATTAAGTATCACATTGTCATAAGTATCAAAACTGTAAAAACAATATGTAGCTTTTCTGCAGAAAGAACCAGCCTCATAAATTTATGACTTTATCCTTTTTCTTCAGTGTGGCCCTAGTACTCTGTCATATAAACAAATACACATTCCATATGAATATAAAAACACAATGTGTAACATTATGTTCCTTTATTGAATAAGGACAAAACAAAGCAGGTAAACCATCAGCTCCTTTCGAAACTGAAGTCACAGTGACTCTACAAGATGGAAAGCACAGAATCCAAGCATATTATACAAAATGATACATACACATTCAAAGGTCTGTATATAACACACCCTGCATGTCTGCACACTAAAATAAATGCAGGACAAATCCATACACATCAACTGAACAGACAAATGAATGGATGCAGTAGCCTCCCTGCAGCCTTGTATTACACACAGTATACCGCACAAACATCATAAGAGGCCAAATTCGTCAAAAAACGAACCCAAAAAAACCCAAATTCCTCTGCCACCGCAGGACATATTTAACCAAAATTGAAAGCACACATACTAACTAAAATAATTCAACACATATTGGTCCCTCAGCAGCCGACCACTGTCGTCATCAGGGAAGATTGCCGGATTGTCCCAGTCCATGGCTGGTGGCACTCTGGGGGCCCTCTCCTTCCTCAGGCAGGCCACATTGTGGAGGACAGCACAAGCCACAGTAATATCACATGCCCTAACAGGGCTGACCCTTAATTTGTGAAGGCAGTGAAAGCGTGCCTTCAGGAGGCCAAAGGTCATTTCAACTCTGGCCCTGGTCCTGGCATGGGCATGGTTGTAGGCCTGCTGTGCTTCCTGGGGGTCTGTGAAAGGTGTCAGGAGAAAAGGCTGGCAGCCATACCCCCTGTCTCCCAGCAACACACCAGAGAATTCACCTGTCAACACAAAATCTCATCATTACTACCTCATAAACACAGTGATATTCTTGACACAGCCATGATGGTTATAAATAGGGGTTGTGTGGCTTACCTTGTGATAGGCACTGATAGATTTCAGAGGCCCGAAAGATTCTGGAGTCATGGACTGAGCCAGGCCATTTTGCCACAACATTGCTGATCACACAGTCAGCATTGCAGACCATCTGAAATCATAAGATGAGGAATATTACACCAATCAATGCACATCACTGGCAATGCAGAGTGTTCGTCAATGGACAATATCAAAAAGTTATGTTCACCTGAACATTAATGCTGTGAAAGGATTTCCTATTCACAAAATCGGCCTGGGCACCTGAGGGGGCTTTTATCCTTATGTGTGTGCAGTCCACTGCACCAATGACATTGGGGAAACCTGTCACACAAAGTAATGAGTATCCTACTATGTGTTAACAGTTGTCCTGTAATTTGTAGATCCTCTTACCTGCAATCCTATAGAACTCCTCTTTGATGTCACAGAGTCTTCTGTGGCCAGGGAAGGAGATGAAGACATCTGCTAATGCTTTGATAGCCAGACACACACTCCTTATTGTGCGGCAAATTGTGGCCTTGTTCAGCTGTTCTGCATCCCCCACTGAGTACAGGAAGGCTCCACTAGCAAAAAAGCGCAAGGCCACACAAACCATTTGCTCCACACTCAGTGCATGGCTCCGTGCAGTGCGGTGCTTAATCCTGGGACCCAGTAGTCTGCATAGATACCTGATGCCATCTGCAGAAAACCTGTATCTTTCATATAGATGGTCATCAGGGAAGGCCAGTGGGTCCAACCGGTCCCTGAAGACCCTTTCTCGCCTGAAGGCTCTCCTCAGCACAAGTGCTTCTTCATCCACCACATCTCGCACGAATGGGCATGCCATTGTCAGAGCAGAAAGGAACACACAATTTTGGGCCTTCATATAGGCTAGTGGCCACACCTGGTGCTGGGGGGGTGGGCAAAAGAGGGCGATGCCTTATAACGATGACTTGGTTGTACTGATTGCTGGGAAAATAAAAAAAACCTTAGAAAGATGCCACCGTCCTGTGTGCTCACAATAAGAGCTCATATGTCATGGCTCACTTGACTTTACGAGAATATACCTAATTTTTATTTTGAGCTGTGTCATCTTCTTGGAGCTGGGGGAGGAAAGAAAAATAATGATTAATACATTTGTGTTACAGTTAGCATACAGTGTACATTGAAGGCATATCTCACCTCCCTCTCAAGTTTTTTTATTTCAAGGTCCAGTTTCCTAATTGTCCTCTTTTTTATTTCGGACTTCAGTGCAAGATTTTCCATCTTTTTCTTCTTGTACTGAATGTCTATGTCTGCCAGTTCTATTTGGCGCCGGAGGTGGTTGCCATACAACTTTCTGATAGCTTGTGAGCTCTGTGAACACAATACAATTAGCGCAGCTGGAATTTGGCAGGATGTGGTGTCCTTTTATTAATACGCACTATGTTGCCAGGCTGGTTTTCCCACTGTATAGCATCTGGGTCCTGTAAAAGAAATGAGATTTTTTGATTTTGATGAGGACTCCTCACCATTGTAGAGTAAATAGTACTTTCACAGTCTTAACATGATACCTCATGCCTTCTGGAATCCAGAGAGATGGTCTCCTCCTCATCATCGTCTCCATCATGTGCTGTTGCTGCTGCACTGGGGCCTTCACCCTATCACATTTAATCGGATTCATATTGAAGCTAGTAGACAAGACATGCCAGGCCTACAGTATGCCTTTGATGGAGTACTCACTGGATCAGCATCGTCTGGTGCTTGTGCTGGTGGCTCTAACAGGAACACAGTGCTGCCAGACACTGCAAGGCAATAGGTAAACCAAAGTCAGACAGTCCAAATTGATTCAATATGAATGTGGTTGTATCCCATGTAGAGATGGAAGGACATACCTTGAATGAAGCGGGTGGCATCTTGGGAGGAACCTATGCTCGTCTCTTTCCCCCCAGGGATCCCCTCTAAGACGGGCCTGCCTTTATTTAGCTCCAAGGCCATGTCCTCTGCTGGGGTAAGGTCAGCCTTTGGTGACCCACCACCCGTGCCTTGTCTGTGGGTATTCTTTTTCACTGCTAAAACAGTACAGACAATGTGTGAGCAGGCACCTTCTGGGTACAATATATGCTTGTGCTTTGTTAAATATTAGTCAGGGACCATACCATTCTGCAGAATGTTCTTGTATTTGATTTTGACCTGCTGCCATGTCCGTTTTGGCCCGTTCATGTTTAATCTACACACACACACACACACACACACACACACACACACACATTTAATGGAGTCACACTGCAAAAAATTACTTGGTATTTTTGTCTTGTTTTCAGTAAAAATATCAAAAAATGTATCATACCTTTATACAGTGTGATGGAGTTACTTTACACAATTTCACTCATATCTGCAGTGCATTTCAATAAAAAATTTAACCGTTTCATAATTACAGTACAACTGCATTTTTGGAGATGTGAATTAAATATTTGAATTGTAATTGTGATGTTTCAGCGGAGCGGTGAGTGTGTAATTGTGCACTACTTACGCATTCAGGCGGTCTGCAATACTTTGCCACGCTTTTTCTCTTTGCTTTATCACTGTGGCGGTGTTGCCTTTCTTCTTAATTATATCTTTTACCTCCTCGTATGCCTCCATGAGGATTTGTGCTTCCGACGGGGAAAAGTACGCGGCTCTAGTTGCCATGGTAAATCAGTTAATCTGTGATCTGTGGCGGGGTCTATTTGAGTGAGCCGTGAGCGCGCACCTATCCAGGATTGGTTTCACCTGGCTTAATGAATCCGTGTCTGCTCATCCTGGCTTGGTCTTTGTGCAACCAATTAAGCCTGGACGCACATGTTTTGGCTTCATTGAGCTCAGCTGAGTCATTTATCCCGGATGTCTTAATTCTACTTTTGTGCAACAGGCCCCAGGACTGCAATGATTCATTCTTGTTTAAACACACAATCATTTAATTCATAAAAGTTCAAGAGAACTTTTCATAACAGATCTGGTATTCAATGTTAGGTTCATGTATTAGTGTGGCAAGGAATTATTGCGTGATCGAGAGTTTAAACCGAGACTCCCTAGTTGCTACATCGATTTTGGGAATTAATAATATATACCCATTGATTCTTAAAGAATATAACTTGTAAATGCCTCATGAGCTCAGTTCAACTGTCGTACCCCATCAGAACCTAACATATAGGCCTAAGTTTGTTTTACTTTTTTACTCTGTTTGCAAACAAATTAAATGTAAACGGACACTGTATAGCCTGAAAACATGGTTAAAACTATAATTTTTGATATCATGGATAGTCAGTCCTTGCATCCATAGCTCTGTCTATGATTTTGAGAGTGGTCACATTTCTCCAGGCCCATCCCTCAGCTTTTTACCATAACAGACCATGACTGCTTTGTTATTGTTTCAATTAAGGATTCTAGCTTTAACCAGATCAACATGAGATACATTTTTATTTATTAATAACAATAAATCAGTTTGTCAAAAGAACCCTATAAAATACAAAATACATTTATCAGAGGAACCTCCTGTCCTTGCCAACTTTGAGTTTAGGAAATTGTATTAATAAATACTATCAATCCATTCATAATATATATATATATATATATATATATATATATATATATATATATATAGTTCTTAATTAGCCTAATTATATAATATATATTATTTTGTTATATCAAATCGTTTTTTCAATTTTGTTTATGTGGTCCTATGTCAAATAGTTTTTCAATCTTGTTTATCAATAGCAAGTTCTAAGCGAGCCATTTGATTAATCTATAGGCTACTATTTAAACTTAGTTCCACTTCTCTGATTTAGTTTTTTCACTTTTTAAACTTTTACTGCTAAATTCTCTGAGGACCGCTTTTTGTGGAAATGTTTTGCATATAGTCTCCATTTTCATTATGAATACCTTTTCGCAAAAAGCAACATATTTAATCATATCAGGTCATGTGCTCTACAACACAACTCATTAAAAACCAAAGAAAAGACCAAAAAACGTAATTATGCGCGTTTGAACATTTAATTATATTTTAGAACAGTACAGAGCTGAGCACAGTGCTGATCAATGCTGCAATCCGTCTGGTCTGATGCCTTCTGTCCACATCTTATCGGTACTTCTCAGACAGAGCCCGGCCCACCGCGGCCAGGAACTTGTCCATAGCCACATGAGCTTCGGGGTTGAATTCATTGGGGAACATGACAGCCAGCACCACCAAGATGTTGTGGGACAGGATCTACAGGACGAAAGGAATGGAAATTAGTACGCTACATGTTTTAATAGGCTATTTTATTTAATAATCTATGTTGTCCATTTCACTGTAAAGAGTACCCGATATATTTTAAATGCATTTTAACTATACATTTTCATTTGGTGTCAACGGTAAACAAATTATTATAAATAATGCTGTGAATGTCCTGACCTTGAAGTTAGCGGGATCAACACGCAGCTGGAAGGCGTGCAGCTCGCTGAGGGCGAGGAGACCTGCGTTGATGTCGTCGATGCTGGCCACGGCTAAACCGATGCCTCCCATGATGGTCCCACCGTGCTTCCTGACTGGGGCAGAGCCGGGGCTCAGGTCCTTCCAGTGGGAGAAGTAGGTCTTGGTCTGGGGGTACACAACCAGCATCCTGCACCGGAAGAAAAAGACATGGCAAGAAAGATGGAACGCTAACACCAAACAGTCTACATTTTTACTTCAAAAACAGCTATAAGATTAGCAGCACGACAGCCATTACCTAGACAGAGCATCGCATCCGATGTCCTCAGCCTTGCCGGCCACCTTGGCCCAGAAGGCCTTGACCATTTTCTTGTCCTTAGCGGTGAGACTCATGGTTGTCGTTAAAGACGATGCTGGAGTAGAAGTTCAGTGATGAGCTCTTACAAACGAAGGCTTTTTATATTAGCCGCGAGCCCCACCCAATGCAGACCCACCTCCAAGATAAACAAGATACAACATGCCTTTTGTTAATGTTCAATAGGCACAATCCCTATTATTTCATTTATTTGCTTATTTTACTGGACAAAAACACAAGTTGGTACAATCTTCCATACAAGACTTACAAAGACATTGTTAGCACCTTCTGAGCAACACACAATGTCAAACATAAAACACACAGGGTAGAGATGGATAAAAAAAAACATGAAAGAATACATGATTATCACAGTCATTGAAGTCTACAAAGTTATTTAGTATTAGAGATGTGTTGAGTTTTTTTTTAATGCTTGTAGTTTTCACAAGGGAGTCAGTCATTTCCATATTTTATTTCAATACAAAATAATTCAATATTCGTTCATTTATTTATTTCTCACTCTGGCTTTATGGTATTTACCCATTAAAGAGAAAAGTCGAATTGTATTGTCAATAGCTAAATTGCCTGTATCATAAGTAAGAAATAGAAGCCTGTATTCAGAAATATGGAAAAGTTGACAGTAGAGATGCATTACACCAAAATAGATTGGAATAGTGCAATTATAAAAAATAAATATTCAATGGGTTCGACCTTACTAGCACAGAATGAACATAGAGGTGAAATATCAATTCATTTGTTTAGAAATGTATTACAAGGATAAAAATGATGTAATATCTTAGTAGGCTATTTAATATACCTTAGTAATATATTAATATCGTAGTTATATCTTACTAATATCTGACTATAGGCATACACAGAGATAGTTGAAAAATGTTTCTCAGACAAAGTAGTTGAATCCCTACCAAGTTTAATAAATGTGCAATAGGCCTATACCTTCAGATATTAGGCATATTACACATGTATTTGCGTGTGTTGAGAATTGTATATTTCCCCACTATTTCGGGCTTATTTTTGTTAATATTTCTAATAATGTTAATGTAACAATTGTTATGTAACCTAATACTTAAATTAATGATTTCATAATTGATTTTAGGACAGTGTGTTATTGTCAAATTGCTTTAAAACATATATGGTAAACAGTAAACCTTCACATTATTATCTCAGTAAAATCTGTGACTTTTGTCTTATACAGCCCACTACCATGACCCCACCCATCGCTGTCTTTGGGGGGGGCGTTCCGATCCTTTTAAAAACGCTGCTCAAACGAAGACCAAATGTATATGATTCGTTAGCCTCTGTGAAAGAAACTTCAACAGCCAGCAACATGGTTCAGTGGACAGACTTTGAGCGCGCCACCATTCAGAGCGTCTTCGAGAAGATGGACTACGATGACGTAGGCCCCGCGGCTCTTTCCAGGTAGTGCGTTTAAAACTGTGGTCTACAAATTATTGGAAATAGTCATGTTATTATATTGTTATTATATTAGTATGCGCTTGTTATTATGATTTTCAAGACGAATTCGTATTTGAGACATGCGTGTAATTAACGCGTAATTGACCTTTCCAAATGACACATTCATTGATTACCATAAGATATGTGTGTATGCAGATATCACGTTTCTGTCATTATTGACTGTTTATTATTTCTACAGGTGTCTGATCGTGTACCCCTGGACCCAGAGGTATTTCGGTAACTTCGGAAACCTGTACAACGCTGCTGCCATCCAGGGAAACCCAATGGTCGCCGCTCACGGAAAGACCGTTCTGCACGGACTGGACCGGGCTGTCAAGAACATGGATGACATCAAGGCCACCTACGCAGAGCTGAGCGTGCTGCACTCCGAGAAACTGCACGTGGATCCCGACAACTTCCGGGTAAAGTTAAATGTTCTACTTCATACAAGGTACTTGCCTATCTATTATAATAGTGTGGCAGAATGGGTTTTCTTACATGTCCATGGCTCCTTTCTTTTGCAGCTGCTGGCTGACTGCCTTACTATTGTTGTTGCTGCGAGAATGGGTGCTGCCTTCACCGCTGATGTCCAGGGCGCTTTCCAGAAGTTCCTGGCCGTCGTGGTGAGCTCCCTGGGCAGACAGTACCACTAGAGCCCCCCCACTCAGAGACGGACGACCACCAGAGTACCAACAAGCGCTGATCATTTGTTTAGAGGCACATGTTGTTCCTTCTACTAAAGCAAATAAAATCAGCAAATTAATATTTTTATCTGTGCCTTTTTTTTCATGCATGAACATCCATATGGTGGCACATATAGCAGACTAATAGGCCTAATATGGTGATATGATAGGCTATGGGTGTGAATATCGCAAAAACCTTGTTAACCAGATATGGATAATGTGCAAGATATACAAATATTTAGCAAATAGACTGACATGTTACATTAGCTGTGCGTGAGCGAACCATATATAATGAAGACAAACGTGTGTCCAGAGATGCAGCATTGATACATTGAGTCAAATAAGAGCAGAGCTGCAATGATAAATTCCTGTTTAAACACACAATCGTCATCCATAAAGGTTCAACAGAACTTTTCATAACAAGGAATTGTTGAATGGTCGAGAGTTTAACCAGATCAAAATGACATACATTTTCATGTATGAATAATAATACATCAATTGGTCAATAGAACCCTATAAAGTACAAAATACATTTGTCAGAGGCACCTCCTGTCATGGCCAGCTGTGGAACCATGATAACCTTACATAAAGTGTTCAGATAGGAATCTATTAAAGTCATTAGATTACAGATTATTAAATCAATGAATTAATCAACCAATAATCTTAAGAAATTGAACAAGATATACTGTCTGTGTATTTCATTTTACATCGTGTATAAATGCAACATGTAACTTTTCACATTTTATGAAAACTAAACCACATTGGTTTATAAAAATGCATTAACAATATGTTACAATTATAGCATGATCAACAAAACCACTAGGTTATGTTTTACACGTTATGTACGTTTTATGTGTTACACGTTATGTACGTTTTATGTGTATAGGAAATGTGTTTAGGACATTTTAAGTGTATAGAAAATGTAATTAATAAATAATATCAACCCATTCATAATATATATATATATATATATATTTGAGTCCTTAATTAGCCTATTTATCTAATATATATTATTTTTGTATATCAAATAGTTTATGTGGTCTTATGTCAAATAGTTTGTTCAATATTGTTTATCAGTAGCAAGTTCTAAGCGAACCGTTTGATAAATCTATAGGCTACTATTTCAACTTTGTTCCCCTTCTCGAATTTTTTCTTTTTACTTTTTAAACTTTTACTGCCAACTTCTCATTAATAATATACTGATGAATCAATTAATTAATCAACCACTATTGCTAAGAAATTAAAGAAGATATACATTTTAAGTAGTGTAAAATTCGACATTTAACTGTTGACATTTTATGGAAACTGAACCACATTGGTTAATAAAAAAAATAATAAATAAATGTTATAAATGTAGCATGATCAGCCATTCAAAATCATTAGGCTATGTTTTACGTTTAAGTATTATAGACAATATCTGCTTATAATCTATTCATAATATTTACAAATAATATGCTGGTAGTCTATCAAATCCTTTTTCGATGTTGTTTACAAGCATTTCGCCCGAAATAACATCTGCTAAACATGTTTATGTGACAAATAACATTTGATTTGTTTGTATGTCAAATTGTTTGTTCAATCTTGTTTTTCAATAGCAAGTTCGAAGAGGGCTATTTGATTCATCTATAGGCTACTGCCGGTATTTGTACTTTCAGTTCCTCGTTACCACTTTTATATTTTTAGACTACCTACGAAACCTTTACTGCAAACTTCTTAGAGGACTGCTCATGGACATGCGGCAATGTTTTGCACTGTCTCAGTTTTCTTTATGAATACGTTTTAGCATTTCGTCAAGATTTTGAGAAATAGTTATTTCAGCCTTAAAAATAGCAGCGTATTTCATCAGATCAAGTCCAGACGCTACAACACGACTCATTAAAAAGCAAAGTAAAGATCAGATAACGTGGTTATGTGCGTTTGAACATTTATTCATAATTTAGAACAAGACAGAGCATTGAGAACATGCTGCCATATGTCTGGTCTGATGATGACCCATATTTTATCTGTAAATTTCGGCCAGAGCCAGGGCCAGTTCGGCCAGGAACTTGTCCACGGACACATGAACCTCTGGAGTGAAGTCAGCGGGGAACAAAATGGCCAGCATCACCCATATGTTGTGGGACAGGATCTACAAGAGGAAATAAATGGAAATTAGTTCGTATGCATCTTTAATGTAGGCTATTTTAGCCTATGTTGTCTATTGTACTGTAAAACGTAGCCGATTGAAATGTTATAAATATTATACTGTCCTCACCTTGAAGTTGGCTGGATCTATACGTATCTGGAAGGCGTGCAGCTCGCTGAGGGTGAGGAGACCTGCGCTGAGGTCGTTGATCTTGGCCACGGCTTCACCGACGCCTCCCATGATGGTCTTACCATGCTTCCTGACCGGGGCAGAACCGGGAATCAGGTCCGACCAGTGGGAGAAGTATGTCTTGGTCTGGGGGTACTGGAGTACTGCCAATTTTCATAGATGAGAAGTTGAAACACAAATGACTCGTTTTTAAACGTAAGGTTTAACATGTTCATGCCAAGACACATACACATTGAGATGTAAGGGGATGGACCTCGTTTCCCAGGTGCGATGTAACCGATGATCCTACCAGATGCACTCTTATTTACGAGCCAACTTTATAAGAGTGTGTTGTTTCCCAAACAAGCACATAGAGAGAATGTTCGCTAAGTGAGTTGATACTGATATATAAAAAAAAAAAACAGCGCTGCTCTCGGATCAGATTTCTCTCACCTTAACATGAGAATTATTCCACAAGAATACTGACGACGGATCAGCACCTAGAGAGAAATTGCCACCTATGGCTGCAAATAGGCTATTGAGGCGGCTTATTAGCCTATGCTTCACCAATAATAATGCACTAAATTACATATTGGGCCAATCATTGCTCACATGTTGTCACACATCATGAAACACATTGAGACAAAAATGACCTAGTTGCAAAATATAACTCAATTGGCTGAACATGAAATAGTTTCAATATGATTTAAATAGCCTACATAGGCCCATGTAGCCTATATGTCTTTCAATGCAGTCATCTCGGTTTATCCTTCACTTGTTTGTAACAATTGCAAATACTTCGGGAACTTCGTATTTTTTGTCGACTTCGTTCTGCAGTTATCGGCAGTCACAGTCAGACAGATAGCTTAAACATATTGATTATATGTTTAGCGGAGATCTGGAAGTAAACTGACCCGGAAGGACAAAAAAGCGTCTGCATCACTAGTAGATATGCTGTTTTCAAGAGCCACGTTACTGACGAAGGCTCTGGGAAACACCTCGGCTATAAAATATACATCGTAAGAAGGTTCTAACGAGGATCTTAACGCTAAGAAGGCTCTGTAAAACAAGACCCTGCTTAGTCACATATCTTATTAAGGTATTGGCAGATTGGGTGAAAAAAAAGAAAATAATATATTTTGACCCATTTACTTGGATAACATAATAGTTATCGAATATGAGTTCATCATTTTTTTTTGCTCAAAAGTAGTAACTTATGTGAACCAATATAAAAGGAAGTATCTAAAAATGATATCTGGAAATATATTGTACAGTATCCATTAATGTGTTTTCTAAATGATGAAATTACTTTTCTAACCTCGTCGTTAGGTCGTAAATAAAGTAATACATAGGTTGGGGAGATGAGGATAGGAGGCTCATGACTTTGCAGATCTTGAATAACCTACATCAAGATCACTCAATAAACGTATTTCTTTAGTTACTATCTATAGAATGGCTTTTGCGTAAAATTACATGAATGGAGAGAACCTAATTGAATTTAAAATATTCTTTGCGACGTATTAGTCAAATAAATGATCTCTTATTTTTTTGTCTTTTTTTTGTTCTGTTTATTACTGATGGTGTAGTTATTTATTTGGCCATATTGGGGGACAGACTTATGGGGCCAACGTATGACAGAGGTTTCGTTTGGTATATGTCTTATTTATTTGATGCGTAATTATCGTGAACACTGGGTTATAATTGGAATCATAATTTTGTATGATTTTATATGAGCGAGACTGATTTAGATTGACTAAAGTGAATACATTTCTAATCCTGACCCCGCAATTAATGAATATCAATAAAATGATTTACTTATCAGTTAATACCATGTTGCCCAATACATTCAACGTATGGAGATTTTTGTTGGCAAGAAAAGGGTGTTTCTAAAGGCTTATCAGAACAAGGCAACCAATTGTAGCTTTTACGCAGAGGGTGTAACTCATTCAGAACGGCAAGATAAAACGTGAGCCTATACTTCACTGATAAACAGCCCTTTAGCTCGGTCCCTTACAAGAAAGTCAACTTCTTTCTGTTTACCACATGTTGGAGTGACTGGGGATAATTTCCAATCGTTGTTATAGTAATTCACGAAGCTAGCAGTGAATAATATAAAACGACTGTTAACTACAGTTTACGTCTTGATGGTGTTTTTATAAGGTACTAATAAAACAGCCACATATTGCCGGTGTGAAACTTTTCCATAAGTCGACCTCAGTTGACGTTTGGAAATTTAGGCAGAACTATGATTATATGGTGTTGGTCGATAAGACCAGCTGGCTGGCAAGGAATGATAGATTACCATTAACGTTTTGCGGACCTTTGATGTCGTTTTTGGCATGAATCCTCCAAGTTTGATTCGTTCACTGGGTCGGAGGGATTCAATATAAATGAAAAAGCCCCAGTGCCCGACACTTCTCACTTCTCACAGATCAGAGGACACACACACAACACCTTCAACATGGTTGACTGGACTGTTGAAGAGCGGAAGCTCATCATAGAGACCTGGGGCAAAATCAAGGTCAAAGTGGTCGGACTCCTTGCTTTGAGATGGTCGGCTTATAATAATGCAAGGAAATAAAATATATTGATAATATATCATTTGACTGTTCTAGTCTTGTTTTATATGTGTGCGCAATTCTATGGATTAATTGAATTAAATGTATTAATATATACACTGCTCAAAAAAATAAAGGGAACACTAAAATAACACATCCTAGATCTGAATGAATGAAATATTCTTATTAAATACTTTTTCTTTACATAGTTGAATGTGCTGACAACAAAATCACTCAAAAATGATCAATGGAAATCAAATTTATCAACCCATGGAGGTCTGGATTTGGAGTCACACTCAAAATTAAAGTGGAAAACCACACTACAGGCTGATCCAACTTTGATGTAATGTCCTTAAAACAAGTCAAAATGAGGCTCAGTAGTGTGTGTGGCCTCCACGTGCCTGTATGACCTCCCTACAACGCCTGGGCATGCTCTTGATGAGGTGGCGGATGGTCTCCTGAGGGATCTCCTCCCAGACCTGGACTAAAGCATCCGCCAACTCCTGGACAGTCTGTGGTGCAACGTGGCGTTGGTGGATGGAGCGAGACATGATGTCCCAGATGTGCTCAATTGGATTCAGGTCTGGGGAACAGGTGGGCCAGTCCATAGCATCAATGCCTTCCTCTTGCAGGAACTGCTGACACACTCCAGCCACATGAGGTCTAGCATTGTCTTGCATTAGGAGGAACCCAGGGCCAACCGCACCAGCATATGGTCTCACAAGGGGTCTGAGGATCTCATCTCGGTACCTAATGGCAGTCAGGCTACCTCTGGCGAGCACATGGAGGGCTGTGCGGCCCCCCAAAGAAATGCCACCCCACACCATGACTGACCACAGGGTGCCAGGGGCGAATTTACCAATCTTGGTGTTCTCTGGCAAATGCCAAACGTCCTGCACGGTGTTGGGCTGTAAGCACAACCCCCACCTGTGGATGTCGGGCCCTCATACCACCCTCATGGAGTCTGTTTCTGACCGTTTGAGCAGACACATGCACATTTGTGGCCTGCTGGAGGTCATTTTGCAGGGCTCTGGCAGTGCTCCTCCTTGCACAAAGGCGGAGGTAGCGGTCCTGCTGCTGGGTTGTTGCCCTCCTACGGCCTCCTCCACGTCTCCTGATGTACTGGCCTGTCTCCTGGTAAACTTCAGGGTAAGATTTTGGAGTTGAAAAGACGTGTAAATATGAGTACTAATGGAAGTGCCTAAAACAAATTAACAATACGTTTTTCCTCATTGATTTAAATCCAAGAGAATACTGCTGTTGCAAATAAATGACTAACGTTTCAATCGTTTCCTTTTCCCATACTGCCTCACCATTGTTCTGGCCTTCACGCCAGACGTCCAAGCGGCCTTGCAGAAGTTCCTGACCGTGGTCGTCTCTGCGCTGGGCAGACAGTACCACTAGAGACATGTTCTATCGTGAAATACACATATATATTCTTATTATAGAAGACAGTTTGTATGAATAATAAAATATATTGTTAAGCACACATCCATCCTCTTCACTTAATTCTGTTTGATGGGCAGTAAAACAGGAGCCATTACAAAATGTAGCCACGCCTACTTTAACTCTTATGCCGTTGGCCTAAGTGAGATTGAGAAACCTCTCTTTGACGCTCGGGTCACGAGAGAGAGATTTGGTAAAATATCACATGCAGCAACGAATTCTTATCAATGGAATAATCATTATATTCATCAGTATTATGTTATTATTGTAATTATATCAAAACATTCCTTGTTTTCTAATACACTACCGTAGGAAAAGTAAGATAGTCTATCAGAAAATATGTTGCCCAGGTTAACTTTTACTTGCCTCAGGTAGGCGGAATTTGCATATACAGTATCAGCCAAAAGTTTGGACACACCTACTCATCAAGGGTTTTACTTAAAAAAAAATATTTTCTACATCAAAACTATGAACTAACACACATGGAATCATGTAGTAACAAAAAAGTGTTAAACAAATCAAAATATATTTTAGATTCTTCAAAGAGCCACTGTTTGCCTTGATGACAGGTTTCAACACTTTTGGTATTCTCTCAACCAGCTTCACCTGGAATGCTTTTCCAACAGTTTTGAAGGAGTTCCCACATATGCTGAGCACTTGTTGGCTGCTTTTCCTTCACTCTGCGATCCAACTCATCCCAGACCATCTCAATTGGGTTGAGGTCAGGTGATTGTGGAGGCCAGGTCATCTGATACAGCACTCCATCACTCTCCTTCTTGGTCAAATAGCCCTTACACAGCCTGGAGGTGTGTTGGGTCATTGTACTGTTGAAAAACAAATGGTTGTCCCACTAAGCACAAAACAAGATGGGATGGAGTATCGCTGCAGAATGCTGTAGTAGCCATGCTGGTTAAGCGTGCCTTGAATTCTAAATAAATCACTGACAGTGTCATCAGCCAAGCACCCCCACACCATCACACCTCCTCCTCCATGCTTCACGGTGGGAACCACAGATGTAGAGATCATGCGTTCACCTACTCTGCGTCTCACAAAGACATGGCAGTTGGAACCAAAAATCTCAAATTTTGACTCATCAGACCAAAGGACAGATATCCACAGTCTAATGTCCATTGCTCGTGTTTTTTGGCCCAATCATGTCTCTTCTTCTTATTGGTGTCCTTTAGTAGTGGTTTCTTTGCAGCAATTCAACCATGAAGCTCTGATTCGCAATGTCTTCTGAACAGTTGAGATGTCTGTTGATTTGTTTAACACTTTTTTGGTTACTACATGATTCCATTTGTGTTATTTCATAGTTTTGATGTCTTCACTATTATTCTACAACTGTCACGCCCTGATCTGTTCCACCTGTTCTTGTGATTGTCGCTTATTTTTCCCAGTGTATTTATCCCTGTGTTTCCTGTCTCTCTGTGCCAGTTCGTCTTGTATGTTTTCAAGTCAACCAGCATGTTTTTCCCCGTGCTCCTGTTTTCCATTCTCTTTTTCTAGTCTTCCCGGTTTTAACCCTTGCCTGTTTTTTCTGGACTCCGTACCCGCCTGCCTGACCCGTCTGCCTGCCCTGACATCGAGCCTGTCTGCCACTCTTTACCTCTTGGACTCAGAATCTGGTTATGACCTTTTGCCTGTCCACGACCATTCTCTTGCCTACTCAATTTTGGATATAAATAAACTACAAATACTCTAACCATCTGCCTCCTGTGTCTGCATCTGGGTCTCGCCTTGTGCCCTTATAACAATGTAAACAATAAAGAAAAACCCTGGAATGAGTTGGTGTGTCCAAACTTTTTACTGGTACTGTAGCTAAACGTTGGCATTCCAAATGGGTTTGAAGAGCAACGTGCTGTTCGGAAAAGCACCTGATTTACGCAAAGGCACTATTTAAACAAGACGAGTCAAGAGGACTTTAACATTATTATAACATATCGTTGCAACACATTAGGAAGTGAGTAGCGTTATCATTAGGCATGATGCAAATCCTGTAAGTAGGCCTATAATGTTTTCAATAAAAATGCAGATATAGGCTATTTTACTAGTTGCATTTGGTGACGAAATATGTTAATCGCGTTATGCTATGAGATAGGAAATAAAAAGGGTAAAAAGATATTGTGAACATAATAATCATTGGCTCACCTTTCCTCGTTATCTCTCTGGTCGAGAGAAGAGGAGGTGCGGAGGTTAGAGTAGCCTTCACAGTAGTTTCACCAGCGCCACCCGTTGAAAAGCAAGTGAGATATACTTCAATTATACATGTATCATGCAGGGTGTATTAGCTTACCCAAACAATCAATATTCTTCTTGACAAAACGTATTACTCCGATTTTATCCACGCACCTGACAAACGGTGACATGCTCTCTATAAGCTGCTACTACGGCTAGATATTGGTGAACAAAGCCTAAGCTCTCATGCAAAGCACACACATATGCATTTACCTCTTTTTAGGGAAATCTGAGTGACATCGCACGACGTGGTAAGGATTATAGAGGTTCAGCAGTTTGTGACTTGAACAATAGACCTGGCCTAACCATAGAGAAAATGTATTTCAATCAACCTTCAACACACCTTACCGGAAGACGTGCGGTGTCATTGTTGCCTTGCTGTTGCAGAGATAAGACAGCAATCTTGGCACTCAACCTTTGCCAACGAGATGTCCATCATCATTTGTTTGGTACCACCCTTGACAAAACAGGGTCAGATTAATGAGGAATACCGTCTATAATGACTTTGGTTGTTGTAGTAGGCCTATTTACTGAATGAATGAATTAATTTATGTATTATCCAATTAAGTTGAGTTTATTTTATTTTTACAGGGACATTGCACATTAATCAACGTTTCAGTGAAAGAGCCGGTTTTAGCCAGCCGGCTAATTTTCAACCGCAGTCCATGGGCAGGTTATTAAAAACAATTACAATATAGACAATCATTGAGCAGTGAGCACACGCAGAGCAACATAGGACAAGCAAGATGTAGCATACAGACAGAGCAACATAGGACAAGCAAGACGTAGCATACAGACAGAGCAACATAGAACTAAAAGCAGCAAGACAAAATTCATAAAAGCAACAAAGTGTTTCCACACCTCACAAGCTACAGACAACAGACAACATGGAAAGCGGCAATACACAGCTAAGGATTATGTTCACGAATCTGATTGACCTTTAGCCATGTCTTCATGCATTTTGTGAAAGTGTGGTGCAGTTATGTGTGTCTGATGGCAGTGTATTCCAGACATGGGAAGCTCTCACAGAGAAAGCGGATTTACTAAAGGTGCTTTTCCTTTTAAGGGAACTATACAGTCACCTCTCATGGCAGACCTTGACCTGCCATATGTTTGAGTTTTCTGTTTAACAAAAATACTGAGTGGAGGGGGAGCCAGGCCATTTAGGATCTTGAATACAAGACATGCGTCGGTTTATTGCACAAGATTTTCCCAACTCAGACGCTCATGCTTTCTAAGGATGTAACAGTGATGATGGCTATTGCGCTTCCTATCAAGCACTTTGAGAGCCTGTTTGTAGACAGACTGAATAGGTTTTAATGTTGTACAGCAAGCTTGGGCCCAACTAGTCAAGCAGTATGTTAAGTGGGGGAGTATCATAGATTTGAAGTACAGTTTTGCTACATCTGTAGTCAAACAATTTCGTATAAATCGGAAATTAGCTAGGTTGAATTTGGTTATTTGAATTACCTTTTTCACATGCTTTTTAAAAGAGAGGTTGGAATCAAGTATGATGCCAAGGTACTTAAAATCAGATACCACCCAGAGCTTCTCCCCTGACACATAGACATCTGGCTCAGTAGCATCTGTTGCCCTCTTTGTGAAGAACACGCAGACAGTTTTTTTCACATTGAGATGCAAACACGAGTCACTGAGCCACTTTGTAACCTGGACCATTACAGTAGTGAGTTCTTGTGCAGCTTGTTGTTTGCTCTTTGCATGCACATATATCACTGTATCATCTGCATACATTTGAACTTCAGACCCAGTACAGACAGAAGGCAGATCATTAATGTACAGGCTGAACAAGAGGGGCCCCAGTATTGACCCTTGGGGCACGCCCACATCATAGCTAAGAGTGGGTGACAGCTCATTGCTCACTCTGACACACCGAGTTCTGCCTTCAAGGTATGATTTCATCCATCTCAAGGCATCGGGGGAAAAGTTGAACTTGGACAATTTTGTGATGAGATTCATGGTTAACAGTATCAAAAGCCTTCCTTAGGTCCAGAAACACAGCTCCAACAACGCCCCCTTTGTCCATCTTGGACTTCACATTTTCCAGAAGAAAGCAGTTGGCCGTTTTTGTGGAGTGTTTTGCTCTGAAGCCAAACTGCATGGAGTGTAATGTGAAGGGGCTGTTGTTGAGGTGGGCAATCAGTTGTTCTGCTACACACTTTTCAACAACCTTTGACACCACAGGTAGTATACTAATGGGCCTGTAGTTACTCACGTCAGCAGGGTCGCCTGATTTAAAGATGGCCGTTGTTATGGCCGACTTCCATACCCTTGGAAACACCCCGAGACCAATAGATGTGTTGGTGACCTTAGTAATGGGGCCAATGAGTGACTCTTTGTAGTTTTAAAGAAAGGTAGAGTCCAGCCCAAACACATCTTTGACTTTAGAGTTCTTTAGTGAGCTAATCACCTTGTTCACCTTTGACTCAGAAACCTCCCTTATGATGAAGACAGGTTGAGCGTCATTCACTAGCACTGAGCCCAAGAAACCAATGGAGGGGTTCTGTGTCAGTACCCTGACAGAGTCAATAAAGTAGGAATTGAAGGCTATTGCTATTTCGACTGCATCCTGTGTTAGATTGTTATTCACCATGATTTCTATTCTTTTTGCAGTGTTACTATGGTCTTTCCCTGTTAACTTTTTTAGATTCCCCCAGATCAATTTAGAATTTCCCTTTGCTTCACCAATTAATTACTAAATTAATTAATTAATGATTACATCAACGAATTAATCAATGAATGAGTCAATAAAACAAATGAACGCCTAAATAGCCAAAAAATACTAATCAGACAAATTCCAAAGACCATTCCTTGTGCATAAAACGTCCAGCTGACAGTGTTCATTATATTATAAGAAGTATAAAAGACATTGTTGCATCATGCATAATGTAGCCTTTAGATTCATAACAATTTGAAACATGATTCTTCCGTTTTTCAGCACTGTCGTCATGACACTTACACATACTGTATATCCGTGCGTAAAGCGTCACATTTGTGATTGATCATAATGAAATAGCAATATATTGATGGTTATCAATATACTAATGGTTATCACCAAACTCTGACTTCCATCCAATGACTTCCAGTTGAAGGTGGAGCTAAGCCAAAGAGATCGTTAGAGACCATATAAATATTCCCAGTGTCCACTCTTATGGCACCAGTAGTATCTTGTGTCACAGAAACCGCTAGAATGAGTCTCACAGCCAAGGACAAACAGATCGTGAAAGCCTTTTTTGGAAAGGTGGCTGGCAAAGCAGAGGACATCGGAAATGAGGCTCTCTCTAGGTAACGACATCTTTATATATTGAACGGATTGTTTTGTAACAGAGTTATGCGGCGCATTTACTCACGTTAACTCATAATACATGATCACATGTTTTTATTTCCAGGACCCTGGTGGTGTACCCCCAGACCAAGACCTACTTCTCCCACTGGAAGGACCTGAGCCCCGGCTCTGCTCCCGTCAAGAAGCACGGTCTGACCGTCATGGGAGGCGTCCTGGATGCCGTGACCAAGATCGACGACCTGGCCGGTGGTCTTCTGAACCTCAGCGAGCTGCACGCCTTCACGCTGCGTGTGGATCCCGCCAACTTCAAGGTGACTAAATAACTTACTGAAGCAATAAAACGATTCACCCTTTCTCAAAATATCACAGCGGCAACCGTGTCCAAATGTGAGTCCTATGTATGTATTTTGTGAAGGTTCCAATTAAATCTTCAGAAACACCATATTTCGCATATGGACTAGGCCTAAACGCTTGATAATAATAACTATATTCCCTCTACATCTACAGATCATCAACCACAACATTCTGGTGGTGCTGGCCATGATGTTCCCTGACGACTTTACCCCTGAGGTGCACGTGTCTGTGGACAAGTTCCTCGCCAAGTTGGCCCTGGCGCTTTCCGAGAAGTATCGTTAAAAGGCGAGAAGATACATCCTCTCGGTTTTCTGTGTTGATCATAAATGTGCACGTGTTGTATGATATGAATCATGGAATAAAAATACCGCCATCAACAACTGTTTATCTTGATCGTTTTTATTTAAAGGGAAAGCCGATTTTGCAATGTTAACAACTGTGTGGCGAAAACAGCCAGGCCGTTTCTTTCTCACTCCAATGATTGGCATCTTACCATTCAAACAATTAAACCTGATCTAGGATAACTTTTAAAACATGAAAGTATTTGGCTTGCTCTAAAAGGATTTGGCTAAAAGCAAATCTACCCGCTAACTGGGCAGAAAAATAATGTCGCAGTATGATTGTTTTGTAAAGCATAAACGGAATTTCAATCTTACCCAGTTACATTTGAGGACTTTGTAGCATTCAGCCACGAAAGTATCAACAACAATTACATGAACTAACAAGGCACTGAACATCAAACATCAATTAAACATGACACAACGGAGCAGGTTTGGAGAACCCTGTTATAACATGCCTCTTCCAATTGCGACGTCTGCTTATGCCCACGCATGTTGTCTCAAGAACATTTTATATTTGTAATACCCTCAAACACCAAACACCTATTTTGTAATACCTCATTTCAAAATAGGCCATCATCACTGTCAATCGTGAATGAGAGTTATTAATGTTTTACCGGCGAAACTGCATGTGTATTCCAATAACTTGATAGATCTCAATCAGTTTCATGGGAATAGTCTTTGCATTTCGATCTTGTTGAATGACTGTTTAGAGCAGATGGTGTTAACAGACTAACGGCCTTTCCTGTATTTTGTTTCAATCTAAGCATATATCCTGTTGAGTTTTGGCGCACGATACTTTTTTTTTTTAACAAACCATTCTAAAATCTCATTAGAAATGATGAGGTGTTTTTGGTGAAACAGTAACATTAGTCTATAGGCCTATTATGCTATGCTATTATATTCGGTTCTGTTATGTAAACTAATAAGTCATCGTTATGTGATCTTACCAGACATTGATTCAGCTTTGATCTAACTTTACTAAACGAGCACCGTTGTGAGAAGTGATGATCTTCTATTAGTAATAATAGTAATAAGTGATTGGTAGGACTATTAGGCTTAGGCAACAGATCTAGATGAGTGTTATTGTAAACGATTGGAGTGCCCTTCATGGTTCCAAAAGGACAGCACCTAAATAAACTTAGGATTTGATTAGCTTGAACACATGGTTACAATATACCCTATTACAGAATAAAATCAAACAGAGGGGTAAATAATCAATTCATATCATTTATTTGCAAAGATTTAATCAATAAATCAATTGATCAAATAGTGATCATAAATCATTACTATGTAGAATTACAAGATGTTCGTTTTAAAACAGCCATAAAATCATGCTTTTGTGTGTGGTGTATTTATGCATCTCAATAAACTATAATCTAAATGCATTATTACTTCCAACTTGGCCCAATATACATTTCAATTTTCCGCCACGCCATAGCCTACCAAGCTAGAACATTTAACCTTTATTTAAACCAAGAGCCAATACAGGCTAAATATCTTAAGCAGGGCTACGGCAACTTCCAGGGAGGTCAGGCTCCTGGGCTTTGTGGCGGCCACTCTGGTTTGGGTGTCCTCGGCGTTGCGGTGACCAAGTGTTCACATATCGTTCTGGGTTCCAATGCGCAATAGCAGGTCGGTGGACTTTTATGAACATCAAGCAGACACAGTTAATTTAGATTTATTTAATTTTATATACGTTCTGATGCTTTTAACTTTTCACGCCTCCAACCGGCCTCCCCAGTGCACACATGTAATCTACAGTTCTTCATCATTAGCCAGAGAGAGGACAGGGAATAAACATCCATTTACCTACCTCTAGGCTGCTGTAGCCTACATATTTATTGGGTTTGTCATTCTAACGCTATTTATGGAATTTACCCCTCATGTATGTTGTCACAGTTCATATGTGTGAAATGTATTTTAGGACGATATTTGTGCTTTTGGTTGGACAGAGAATTGGGTGCTTTGGAGGCGTACCAGTATAAAGAAGTTGCACAACTTCTAGACATATTTTAACCACAAAAAAAGATGAAGGCCTATTGACGTGGACCTTTCATTTGTTTAAAATAGATGTTAATGTAGGCTATACATGTTGACAAACGAACACATAATGAAAGCGATGACAAATATGTTTTCGATTTAGCACTTTATTTTTCCTTCAGAATCGATACATCTGTTTTGAGACATGCAATGAAGGGCGCCGGATGTTGCTCTGTTTATGTTGACGCAGGCAACGGACGCTCTAGTGGTACTGTCTGCACAGGGAGCACACCACGATAGCAAGGAACTTCTGGAAAGCACCCTGGACGTCAGCGGTGAAGGCAGCACCCATTCTCGCAGCAACAACAATAGTAAGGCAGTCAGCCAGCAGCTGCAAAAGAAAGGAGCAAATGGACATGTAAGAAAATGCATTCGGGCACACTATTGAGAGTAGAATATGACCTTGTGAAGTATAAAATGATAACTCATTTACCCGGAAGTTGTCGGGATCCACGCGCAATTTATCGGAGTGCAGCACGCTAAGCTCTGTGAAGGTGGCCTTGATGTCATCCATGTTCTTGACAGCCCGGACCAGTCCTTGCAGGACCGTCTTTCCGTGAGCGGCGACCTTGGGGTTTCCCTGGATGGCAGCGGCGTTGGACAGGTTTCCGAAGTTACCGAAATACCTCTGGGTCCAGGGGTACACGATCAAACACCTGGAAGTGAATAATGGAATTATGAGTGACTGCATTAATCATATAATATGCACGAGGTTCAATGTAAATGTAGGTCTATTTTTAAGGAGGTATGAAAAAGAGCAAAGACCTGGAAAGAGCCGCGGGGCCCACGTCATCGTAGTCCATCTTCCCGAAGATGCTCTGGATTGTTTGGCGCTCGAAGTCTGTCCACTGAACCATATTGACGTTTGTGAGGTATCACTCAATATGATATGTACTGTTCATGCTACTGAAGGGACAGCTTATATACGCGTTTTGTCTCCACACCAAAAGCCAGCTATTGGTTTAGCAGTTTTGTGTGGGCTGGGTTAACAATGTTTTGTAGAAATTCATTGCAGTACCACACCAGCCCATTCATAGCCTACTGTAAATTACAACGACCGAAAGGAACAAACCACCAAGACAGGGACGATAGTTTTCATGTGCCTTTTATGCTCATTCATTAATGACCATCAATATTTATTACCAATTCATATTTGAAATGATTTAAGTGGCGTTGGTGGAGATGTGGACAGTTTAATGTCCCTGTGACTGCCGATGTATAGACAAATCATTCATACTTTTGTTTTCAATAAGTCAAATTAAGAAAAAAGTTCTGCCAAAAGCCGATAAAGAAAATATGTTGCCTGCCTTTTATTTTATTTTATTTAGGCCTAATAAAACATTAATTATTATTTATTTACTTTTGTAATAATTTATTTTCTTTTTATTAATCTACATTTTATGATGATAAAGCATGTTTTCATTCACAATACATTTATTTCTTATTGTCTTTTATTGAATAATATGACAATTACGATATCAAGATATGTGTGCCTATGTTTTTTCAAGCAAGTGCAAGTTTGAGCAATTATTTAAATAATGATTGTTGTATAATATTAAATGGTTCAAACTAACCTAAATGACCTATTGTAGTTATCTCTATAAGAGCTGGGCCATTATCATGTCAAGTTTGGGTGAGATATCTGATCCAAGACCAGTGCTTCTGGCTTATTGATTATTTCATGAAATAATAACCTGGTCTAAATACTGTTAATGTAGGCATCCAGAAGACAAACAGTAATGACTTATATCATACAAGGATGAAAGGTCATATAATTTATTTTATTTTATTTTCATTTCACCTTTATTTAACCAGGTAGGCCATTTACAACGACCTGGCCAAGATAAAGAAAAGCAGTGCGACAAAAACAACAACACAGACTTACACATAAACAAACGTACAGTCATAATGATTGTGTTATAATAATGATAGCCTGATAATGATGATCATAATAATGATAATGAAGGTGGTGGTTACATATTACCATAATAATTGCTATTACTATTAATGGCAATGTGGACCCACAGTGGAGTAGTGGGAGTTTTCAACTTTGTGGATAGTGGATATATTTGTGTAATTATTTCACTATCAATAATCTAGGTCTATCAATTAAATAAATAAGTAACTAAACATTAAAACACATATAGCCTACGATTAATCAGGACAGCAGGACAACAACGTTTCAGATTCGATCGGTAGGATTCCTTTATTGCATTTTTTCTTTTAAATTTGCACCCTACAAAGATTGTCAAGTGGAAATCTGTCTCATTGCTTAACGGTACTTCTCAGACAGAGCCAGCTGGGCCAGAAACGTGTCCGTGGCCACGTGCACCTCAGGGGTGAAGTCATCAGGGAACATCATGGCCAGCGTGTTGTGGTTGAAGATCTGGGGATGTGAAGGGAGAGCAGAAACATTATTAGAAGCATATTTCACGAGTATGTTTCTGAAGATTGAAATCCATACATTAAGCTATTACAGTATTCAAACTTCAACGGTTGCTAATGGAAAAAAGTTACTAGTGAGAAAGAAAACAAGGTCATTTTTACTATTTACTAACCTTGAAGTTGGCAGGATCCACTCTCAACATGAAGGCGTGCAACTCGCTGAGGGTAACGGAGAGACTCGTTGTTGCTTCAACTTCTTGACTTGCTGCCAACCAACTCAGTAAAGCTCACTGTTTCGGGGCTCTTTTTATGTATTGTCTGATCTGCCCAAGCACAATGCTGCTGCCCAGAAACCACCGCCAAAAGAGACCCGTTGGTTATCTCTTACCATAGCGTGTCATCTTAGTTGTTTACAACTCATGGCACACAGCCAAGTATACATAAAATAAGTCATGGGCGCGTGGCAGGGTTATTAAGCCGTTATTTTCTTCTTTCTTTTAGTGGATTTCTTATTATGACATTATTTTGAATGTTATGAATATCGCTGGCAAAAACAGAATAAACTAATGTTGAATGACATACTGACAGTAGAAAAGAGGAGCATATCTTCTTTTTAATGATGTCAACTTTACTCAACTCCTAATATTGAGCCAATGACACTCACTGGAGTATCTGACCTAGGCTTTGAAAAAGGACCCGCTAATAGGCTAGTGCCGCAAGTGCTGCTGGCTGCTGTTAAGCTTTCTTGACTTGGACATTCATTTTGCCAACCTTTGTTAATCGAGCTAAACAGCTGCTTTTAGTGAAAATGTGTTTGGAGTTTACACTTCCTCTTCCACCTCATTCCCAAAACATGGGCATGAATATGGAGTTGATTCCCCCTTTGATGCAATAACAGCCTCCACTCTTCTGGGAAGGCTTTCCACTAGATGTTGGAACATTGCTGTGGGGACTTGCTTCCAGTCAGCCACAAGAGCATTAGTGAGGTCGGGCACTGATTTGGGCTATAAGGCCTGGCTCGCAGTCGGCATTTCAATTCATCCCATAGGTGTTCAATGGGGTTGAGGTCAAGGCTCTGTGCAGGCCAGTCAAGTTCTTCCACACCAATGTCGATAAACCATTTCTGTATGGTATGGACCTCACTTTGTGCATGGTGACAATATCATGCTGAAACAGGAAAGGGCCTTCCCCAAACTGTTGCCCCAATGTTGGAAGCACAGAATTGTCTAGAAGGTCATTGTATGTTGTAGCGTTAGGATGTCCCTTCACCGGAATGAAGGGGCCTAGCCCAAACCATGAAAAACAACCCCAGACCATTATTCCTCCTTCACCAAACTTTACAGTTTATGCATTGGGACAGGTAGCGTTCTCCTGGCATCTGCCAAACCCAAATTAGTCTGACGGACTGCCAGATGGTGAAGCGTGATTCATCACTCCAGAGAACGTGTTTCCGCTGCTCCAGAGTCGGCAAGCTTTAACACCACTCCAGCCGAAGCTTGGCATTGCGCATGGTGATCTTAGGCTTGTGTGCAGCTGCTCGGCCATGGAAAGCCATTTCATGAAACTCCTGACGAATAGTTATTGTGCTGACGTTGCTTCCAGAGGCAGTTTGGAATTCCAGAGTGAGTGTTGCCACCAAGGACAGACGATTTTTATGCGTTATGCGCTTCAGCACTCGGTAGTCCCATTCTGTGAGCTTGTGTGGCCTACCACTTTGGGGCAGAGACGTTGTTGCTCCTAGACTTTACCACTTCACAATTAACAGCACTTACAGTTGACCAGGGCAGCTTTAGCAGAGCAGAAATTTGACGAACTGACTTGTTGAAAAGGTGGCATCCTATGACTGTGCCACTTTGAAAGTTACTGAGCTCTTCAGTAAGAACATTCTACTGCCGATGTTTGTCTATAGAGGTTGCATGGTTGTGTGCTCGATTTCAAACACCTGTCAGCAACAGATGTGGCTGAAATAGCCGAACCCACTAATTTGAAGGAGTGTCCACATACTTTTGTAGTGTACTTTTGTATATACAGTATAGTGTATCATTCACCTGATCATAAGACAAGATGTGGATTTTTCCCCCGCTAACTTACTGTGGGGGTCCTTGGGCCGCCGGTTTACCTGGGACACGGTCCCTGGGCAAGAACATTTAGAAGACCCCTGGCTCCTGGAGATATGGATATTGAATGAAAATGGGTGAACTCCCATTGAAAAGCAGAAGTCCACAAAACTTCAGACCTGGACGCATAGTCAGTAGGGTCAAAGCCTGTGTCACAATTTAAGCTTGTACTTTGTCAACATTTGGCCATACCACGACAACACAAGGATTCTCTTTAGACTGTGAAAATGTCGTGCTGAAAGGACAGCTCCGCTAATCGGTCAGGTAGCAGCATAGAGACAGCGATGGTCAGGGTGAACTTGGTGGTGCTGAAGAACAGCTCCACCAGTTAGTGAAATCTCACTGATGATGATGGCACACTTTGTCTCAGCAGCTACCAAACATTAGCTACTGTAATATTGTTTGTAGTGTCATCCTAATAACTATATTTATATGGATTCATTGAATTAAATTGATTTGTTTATATTATGTATCTTATAATATAGTTTGTATTTTCCAGGTGTCTTATTGTATATCTTGACACATATTGATGTGTCTTTGTCCTGTCTGTCCCGTGTAAATAGTATTCGTATTTTTCGTATACATTTCGTATATATTTTAATTTCACTTTCCATCTAGGAACTGAATATACATTCCTACATTCCGCCTCACCCAATGTGGTACGGACCTGCTATTTTTTTATACTTTAGAACCGTAACCCCAATCAGAAGCTAGCCAGATAACTAGCTACTAGCTAGTAGTCAGTTAGCCACTGCTGCGGTCTTCGCCCTTAACTCGGACACAGCCAGCTTCAATACCGGGCCAATACCTGCCAGTCTGCAAGCGCGATATCAACCCAGAGCATATAGGACTGCTTTTTCTCTACCACATCACCGGATTCCTGACGCAAGCTCTGGACAATTACACCGTATTATCACAGCTAGCTAGCTGCAACCGAGTGGCTACTACTGGCTAACACCTCTGTCCCGAAGCAAGCACCAGTTAGCCTTGAGCTAGCCTCGAGCTAGGCCCATCTGCCGGCTAGCCGAAGAGGTCTACCAGCGAACTCTTGGGCTACAATACCTCTTTTGCCAATTGGACTGGACCTTTTTTTTTTGCCGACACAGAGCCCTGCCAATCCATCACAACTGGTCTAAATCAGCTACAAGCTAATTTAGCCATTTTTTTGCCGCTGCTAGTAGCTTTTACCTTCTGCACAGACACCAGCCCTGTTATTAGCCTGGATATTACTCACCAATTTACCAGCATCGGACTGTCTCTCGACAACAACGCCGGATTCCTGCCGTAATCCCTGAGCCACTACTTCTGATCCTCACAGCTAGCTTGCAGCTAGCGCAGTTAGCGCCACTGCCACGAAGCTAGCACCAGTTAGCAAACACAATTCTACAATTCACAACCTCTCTTTCGCCATTCGGCTTGGATTCTCTGGATTCTCTGTCGACACGACCACGTCTGAGCAGACCCCCTCCGTCTGAGCAGACCACCCCCCGGGCTACTAACTTTAAACGCCGCGTGCTAGCTTAGTGGAGGCCTCCCTGCTCCATCTACGGCTGCCCCCTGGACACTATGATCACTTGGCTACATAGCTGATGCATGCTTGACTGTCCATTAATTCACGGTACTCCATTCTGTTTATTTGTGTTTTATCTGTCGGCTCTGTGCTTTAACTCAGGATCTGTGTGTAGTTAATCCGACCCTCTCTGCCTAGTCGTCGCCATTTTTACCTGTTGTTGCTGTGTTAGACTAGCACCCTGTTATTGCTGCTGTTATCTTACCTGTTGTTTTAGCTAGCTCTCCCAATCAAGACCTGCAATCACTTTATGCCTTATTGTATGTCTCTCTCAAATATCAATATGCCTTGCATACTGTTGTTCAGGCTAGTTTTCATTATCATTGTTTTGGTTTGCAATGGACCCTGTAGTTCCACTCTCGGTACCTCTGATACCCCCTTTGTCCCACCCCCCACACATGCGGTGACCTCACCCATTGAGACCAGCATGTCCAGAGATACAACCTCTCTTATCATCACCCAGTGCCTGGGCTTGCCTCCGCTGTACCCGCGCCCCTCCATACCCCTGTCTGCACATTATGCCCAGAATCTATTCTACCACGCCCATAAATCTGCTCCTTTTATTCTTTGTCCCCAACGCTCTAGGCGACCAGTTTTGATAGCCTTTAGCCGCACCCTCATCCTACTACTCCTCTGTTCCTCGGGTGATGTGGAGGTAAACCCAGGCCCTGCATGTCCCCAGTCACCCTCATTTGTTGACTTCTGTGATCGAAAAAGCCTTGGCCTCATGCATGTCAACATCAGAAGCCTCCTCCCTAAGTTTGCCTTACTCACCGCTTTAGCACACTCTGCCAATCCTGATGTCCTTGCCGTGTCCGAATCCTGGCTTAGGAAGGCCACCAAAAATTCTGAGATTTCCATACCCAACTATAACACTTTCCGTCAAGATAGAACTGCCAAAGGGGGAGGAGTTGCAATCTACTGCAGAGATAGCCTGCAAAGTTCTGTCATACTTTCCAGGTCTATGCCCAAACAGTTCGAACTTCTAATTTTAAAAATTAATCTCTCCAGAAATAAGTCTCTCACTGTTGCCGCCTGCTACCGACCCCCCTCAGCTCCCAGCTGTGCCCTGGACACCATCTGTGAATTGATCGCTCCCCATCTAGCTTCAGAGTTTGTTCTGTTAGGTGACCTAAACTGGGATATGCTTAACACCCCGGCAGTCCTACAATCCAAGCTTGATGCCCTCAATCTCACACAAATCATCAAGGTACCCACCAGGTACAACCCTAAATCCGTAAACATGGGCACCCTAATAGACATTATCCTGACCAACCTGCCCTCCAAATACACCTCTGCTGTCTTCAATCAAGATCTCAGCGATCACTGCCTCATTGCCTGTATCCGCCACGGGTCCGCGGTCAAACGACCACCCCTCATCACTGTCAAACGCTCCCTAAAACACTTCTGCGAGCAGGCCTTTCTAATCGACCTGGCCCGGGTACCCTGGAAGGATATTGACCTCATCCCGTCAGTTGAGGATGCCTGGTCATTCTTTAAATGTTACTTCCTCACCATATTAGACAAGCATGCTCCGTTCAAAAAATGCAGAACCAAGAACAGATATAGCCCTTGGTTCACTCCAGACCTGACTGCCCTCGACCAGCACAAAAACATCCTGTGGCGAACTGCAATAGCATCGAAGAGCCCCCGCGATATGCAACTGTTCAGGGAAGTCAGGAACCAATACACGCAGTCAGTAAGGAAAGCAAAGGCCAGCTTTTTCAAGCAGAAATTCGCATCCTGTAGCTCTAACTCCAAAAAGTTCTGGGATACTGTAAAGTCCATGGAGAACAAGAGCACCTCCTCCCAGCTGCCCACTGCACTGAGGCTAGGTAACACGGTCACCACCGATAAATCCGTGATAATCGAAGACTTCAACAAGCATTTCTCAATGGCTGGCCATGCCTTCCTCCTGGCGACTCCAACCTTGGCCAACAGCCCCGCCCCCCCCGCTGCTACTCGCCCAAGCCTCCCCAGCTTCTCCTTTACCCAAATCCAGATAGCAGATGTTCTGAAAGAGCTGGAAAACCTGGACCCATACAAATCAGCTGGGCCCCCCTATTTCTGAAACTGTCCGCCGCCATTGTCGCACCCCCTATTACCAGCCTGTTCAACCTCTCCTTCGTATCATCTGAGATCCCCAAGGATTGGAAAGCTGCCGCGGTCATCCCCCTCTTCAAAGGGGGAGACACCCTGGACCCAAACTGTTACAGACCTATATCCATCCTGCCCTGCCTATCTAAGGTCTTCGAAAGCCAAGTCAACAAACAGATCACTGACCATCTCGAATCCCACCGTACCTTCTCCGCTGTGCAATCCGGTTTCCGAGCCGGTCACGGGTGCACCTCAGCCACGCTCAAGGTACTAAACGATATCATAACCGCCATCGATAAAAGACATTACTGTGCAGCCGTCTTCATCGACCTGGCCAAGGCTTTCGACTCTGTCAATCACCATATTCTTATCGGCAGACTCAGTAGCCTCGGTTTTTCTAATGACTGCCTTGCCTGGTTCACCAACTACTTTGCAGACAGAGTTCAGTGTGTCAAATCGGAGGGCATGTTGTCCGGTCCTCTGGCAGTCTCTATGGGGGTACCACAGGGTTCAATTCTCGGGCCGACTCTTTTCTCTGTATACATCAATGATGTTGCTCTTGCTGCGGGCGATTCCCTGATCCACCTCTACGCAGACGACACCATTCTATATACTTCCGGCCCTTCCTTGGACACTGTGCTATCTAACCTCCAAACGAGCTTCAATGCCATACAACACTCCTTCCGTGGCCTCCAACTGCTCTTAAACGCTAGTAAAACCAAATGCATGCTTTTCAACCGTTCGCTGCCTGCACCCGCACGCCCGACTAGCATCACCACCCTGGACGGTTCCGACCTAGAATATGTGGACATCTATAAGTACCTAGGTGTCTGGCTAGACTGCAAACTCTCCTTCCAGACTCATATCAAACATCTCCAATCCAAAATCAAATCAAGAATCGGCTTTCTATTCCGCAACAAAGCCTCCTTCACTCACGCCGCCAAACTTACCCTAGTAAAACTGACTATCCTACCGATCCTCGACTTCGGCGATGTCATCTACAAAATAGCTTCCAACACTCTACTCAGCAAACTGGATGCAGTTTATCACAGTGCCATTCGTTTTGTTACTAAAGCACCTTATACGACCCACCACTGCGACCTGTATGCCCTAGTCGGCTGGCCCTCGCTACATGTTCGTCGTCAGACCCACTGGCTCCAGGTCATCTACAAGGCTATGCTAGGTAAAGTGCCGCCTTATCTCAGTTCACTGGTCACGATGGCTTCACCCACCCGCAGCACGCGCTCCAGCAGGTGTATCTCACTGATCATCCCTAAAGCTAAAACCTCATTTGGACGCCTTTCCTTCCAGTTCTCTGCTGCCTGCGACTGGAACGAATTGCAAAAATCTCTGAAGTTGGAGACTTTTATCTCCCTCAACAACTTTAAAAATCTGCTATCCGAGCAGCTAACCGATCGCTGCAGCTGTACATAGTCCATCTGTAAACTACCCACCCAATTTACCTACCTCACCCCCCATACTGCTTTTATTTATTTACTTTTCTGCTCTTTTGCACACCAGTATCTCTTCTTGCACATGATCATCTGATGATTTATCACTCCAGTGTTAATCTGCTAAATTGTAATTATTCGATTTATTGCCTACCTCATGCCTTTTGCACACATTGTATATAGATTCTCTTTTTTTCTACCATGTTATTGACTTGTTTATTGTTTACTCCATGTGTAACTCTGTGTTGTCTGTTCACACTGCTATGCTTTATCTTGGCCAGGTCGCAGTTGCAAATGAGAACTTGTTCTCAACTAGCCTACCTGGTTAAATAAAGGTGAAATAAAAATAAAATAAAAATATCCATGGACTCAGAGGTACTTTGGAACCTTTGGAGACTTAAACAGCGCAGCGGCTATTATGGGCAATAAAAAAGTTGCCAACCATGGCATCACCGTGCTGAACAGCCTCGAGCGAGCTGTGCAGAATATGGATGACATCAAGAACACCTACGTCGAGCTAAGCATTCTGCACTCTGAGAAACTTCATGTGGATCCCGACACCTTCAGGGTAAGATTTTGGAGTTGAAAAGACGTGTAAATATGGGTACTAATGGAAGTGCCTAAAACAAATTAACAATATGTTTTTCCTCATTGATTTACATCCAAGAGAATACTGTTCTTGCAAATAAATGACTAACGTTTCAATCGTTTCCTTTTCCCAACTGCTTTTCCCAAATTTATAAAATAGCCCTTCTACATCAGCTGATATCTCAAAGTGCTGTACAGAAACCCAGCCTAAAACCCCAAACAGCAAGCAATGCAGGTGTAGAAGCACGGTGGCTAGGAAAAACTCCCTAGAAAGGCCAAAACCTAGGAAGAAACCTAGAGAGGAACCAGGCTATGAGGGGTGGCCAGTCCTCTTCTGGCTGTGCCGGGTGGAGATTATAACAGAACATGGCCAAGATGTTCAAATGTTCATAAATGACCAGCATGGTCAAATAATAATAATCACAGTGGTTGTCGAGGGTGCAGCACCTCAGGAGTAAATGTCAGTTGGCTTTTCATAGCCGATCATTAAGAGTATCTCTACCGCTCCTGCGGTCTCTAGAGAGTTGAAAACAGCAGGTCTGGGACAGGTAGCACGTCCGGTGAACAGGTCAGGGTTCCATAGCCGCAGGCAGAACAGTTGAAACTGGAGCAGCAGCACGGCCAGGTGGACTGGGGACAGCAAGGAGTCATCATGTCAGGTCGTCCTGAGGCATGGTCCTAGGGCTCAGGTCCTCCGAGAGAGAGAAAGAAAGAGATAAAGAGAGAATTAGAGAGAGCATACTTAAATTCACACAGGACACCGGATAAGACAGGAGAAGTACTCCAGATATAACAAACTGACCCTAGCCCCACGACACATAAACTAATGCAGCATAAATACTGGAGGCTGAGACAGGAGGGGTCAGGAGACACTGTGGCCCCATCCGATGATACCCCCGGACAGGGCCAAACAGGAAGGATATAACCCCACCCACTTTGCCAAGGCACAGCCCCCACACCACTAGAGGGATATCTTCAACCACCAACTTACCATCCTGAGACAAGGCCGAGTATAGCCCACAAAGATATCCGCCACGGCACAACCCAAGGGGGGGCACCAACCCAGACAGGAAGATCACGTCAGTGACTCAACCCACTCAAGTGACGCACCCCTCCTAGGGACGGCATGAAAGAGCACCAGTAAGCCAGTGACTCAGCCCCTGTAATAGGGTTAGAGGCAGAGAATCCCAGTGGAGAGAGGGGAACCGGCCAGGCAGAGACAGCAAGGGCGGTTCGTTGCTCCAGAGCCTTCCCGTTCACCTTCACACTCCTGGGCCAGACTACACTCAATCATAGGACCTACTGAAGAGATAAGTCTTCAATAAAGACTTAAAGGCTGAGACCGAGTCTGCGTCTCTCACATGGGTAGGCAGACCATTCCATAAAAATGGAGATCTATAGGAGAAAGCCCTGCCTCCAGCTGTTTGCTTAGAAATTCTAGGGACAATTAGGAGGCCTGCGTCTTGTGACCGTAGCGTACGTGTAGGTATGTACGGCAGGACCAAATCGGAAAGATAGGTAGGAGCAAGCCCATGTAACGCTTTGTAGGTTAACAGTAAAACCTTGAAATCAGCCCTTGCCTTAACAGGAAGCCAGTGTAGGGAGGCTAGCACTGGAGTAATATGATCAAATTTTTTGGTTCTAGTCAGGATTCTAGCAGCCGTATTTAGCACTAACTGAAGTTTATTTAGTGCTTTATCCGGGTAGCCGGAAAGTAGAGCATTGCAGTAGTCTAACCTAGAAGCAACAAAAGCATGGATTAACTTTTCTGCATCATTTTTGGACAGAAAATGTATGATTTTTGCAATGTTACGTAGATGAAAAAAAGCTGTCCTTGAAACAGTCTTGATATGTTCGTCAAAAGAGAGATCAGGGTCCAGAGTAACGCCGAGGTCCTTCACAGTTTTATTTGAGACGACTTTACAACCATCAAGATTAATTGTCAGATTTAACAGAAGATCTCTTTGTTTCTTGGGACCTAGAACAAGCATCTCTGTTTTGTCCGAGTTTAAAAGTAGAAAATTTTCAGCCATCCACTTCCTCATATCTGAAACACAGGCTTCTAGCGAGGGCAATTTTGGGGCTTCACCATGTTTCATTGAAATGTACAGCTGTGTGTCATCCGCATAGCAGTGAAAGTTAACATTATGTTTTCGAATGACATCCCCAAGAGGTAAAATATATAGTGAAAACAACAGTGGTCCTAAAACGGAACCTTGAGGAACACCGAAATGTACAGTTGTTTTGTCAGAGGACAAACCATTCACAGAGACAAACTGATATCTTTCCGACAGATAAGATCTAAACCAGGCCAGAACTTGTCCGTGTAGACCAATTTGGGCTTCCAATCTCTCCAAAAGAATGTGGTGATCGATGGTATCAAAGGCAGCACTAAGGTCTAGTAGCACGAGGACAGATGCAGAGCCTCGGTCTGACGCCATTAAAAGGTAATTTACCACCTTCACAAGTGCAGTCTCAGTGCTATGATGGGGTCTAAAACCAGACTGAAGCATTTCGTATATATTGTTTGTCTTCAGGAAGGCAGTGAGTTGCTGCGCAACAGCTTTTTCTAAAATTTTTGAGAGGAATGGAAGATTGGATATAGGCCGATAGTTTTTTATATTTTCTGGGTCAAGGTTTGGCTTTTTCAAGAGAGGCTTTATTACTGCCACTTTTAGTGAGTTTGATACACATCCGGTGGATAGAGAGCCGTTTATTATGTTCAACATAGGAGGGCCAAGCACATGAAGCAGCTCTTTAAGTAGTTTAGTTGGAATAGGGTCCAGTATGCAGCTTGAAGGTTTAGAGGCCATGATTATTTTCATCATTGTGTCAAGAGATATAGTACTAAAACACTTAAGTGTCTCTCTTGATCCTAGGTCCTGGCAGAGTTGTGCAGACTCAGGACAGCTGAGCTTTGGAGGAATAATCAGATTTAAAGAGGAGTCCGTAATTTGCTTTCTAATGATCATGATCTTTTCCTCAAAGAAGTTCATGAATTTATTACTGCTGAAGTGAAAGCCATCCTCACTTGGGGAATGCTGTTTTTTAGTTAGCTTTGCGACAGTATCAAAAATACATTTTGGATTGTTCTTGGGGCGCGGCTTCATGCCAGACGTCCAAGCGGCCTTGCAGAAGTTCCTGACCGTGGTCGTCTCTGCGCTGGGCAGACAGTACAACTAAAGACATGTTATATCGTGAAATACACATATATATTCTTATTATAGAAGACAGTTTGTATGAATAATAAAATATATTGTTAAGCACACATCCATCCTCTTCACTTAATTCTGTTTGATGGGCAGTAAAATAGGAGCCATTAGAAAATGTAGCCACGCCTACTTTAACTCTTATGCCGTTGGCCTAAGTGAGATTGAGAAACCTCTCTTTGACGCTCGGGTGACGAGAGAGAGATTTGGTAAAATATCACATGCAGCAACGAATTCTTATCAATGGAATAATCAATATATTCATCAGTATTATGTTATTATTGTATTATTATATCAAAACATTCCTTGTTTTCTAATACACGACCATAGGGAAAGTAAGGTAGTCTATCATGTTGCCCAGGTTAACTTTTACTTGCCTAAGGTAGGTGAAATTTGCATATACAGTTTCAGGCAAAAGTTTGGACACACCAACTCATTCAAGGGTTTTTCTACATTTTTACTATTTTCTACATTTTAGAATAATAGTGAAGACGTCACAACTATGAAATAACACATATGGAATCATGTAGTAACCAAAAAAGTGTTAAACAAATCAAAATATATTTTATATTTGAGATGCTTCAAATAGCCACCCTTTGCCTTGATGACAGCTTTGCACAATCTTGGCATTTTTTTATTTAACCTTTATTTAACTAGGCAAGTAATTTAAAAACAAATTATTATTTATAATGACGGCCTACCGGGGAGCAGTGGGTTAACTGCCTTGTTCAGGGGCAGAACGACAGATCAGGGATTCAATCCAGCAGCCTTTCGTTTACTGGCTCGACACTCTAACCACTAGTCTACCTACATTCACTCAACCAGCTTCACCTGGAATGCTTTTCTAACGGTCTTGAAGGAGTTCCCATACATGCTAAGCACTTGTTGGCTGCTTTTCCTTCACTCTGTGGTCCAACTCATCCCAATTCATCTCAATTTGGTGGAGGCCAGGTCATCTGATGCAGCACTCCATCACTCTCCTTCTCGGAGAAATAGCCCTTACACAGCCTGGAGGTGTGTTGGGTCATTGTCCTGTTGAAAAACAAATTATAGTCCCACTAAGCCCAAACCATATGGGATGGCGTATTGCTGCAGAATGCTGTGGTAGCCAAGCTGGTTAAGTGTGCCTTGAATTCTAAATAAATCACAAACAGTGTCACCAGCAAAGCAACCCCACACCATGCTTCATGGTGGGAACCACACATGCAGAGATCATCCGTTCACCTAGTCTGCATCTCACAAAGATGAAAGGACAGATTTCCACCAGTCTAATGTCCATTGCTCATGTTTCTTGGCCCAAGCAAGTCTCTTCTTCTTCTTGATGTCCTTTAGTAGTGGGTTCTTTGCAGCAATTCGACCATGAAGGCCTGATTCACACCGTCTCCTCTGAACAGTTGATGTTGAGATGTGTCTGTTACTTGAACTCTGTGAAGCATTTATTTGGGCTGCAATTTCTGAGGCTGGTAATTCTAATGAACTTATTTTCTGCAGCAAAGGTAACTCTGGGTCTTCCTTTCCTGTGGCGGTCCTCATGAGAGTCAGTTTCATCATAGCGCTTGATGGTTTTTGCAACTGCACTTTCAGAAACTTTCAAAGTTCTTGAAATTTTCCACATTGACTGACCTTCATGTCTTAAAGTGATGATGGACTGTCATTTCTCTTTGCTTGTTTGAGCTGTTCTTGCCTTAATATGGGCTTGATCTTTTACCAAATAGGGCTAGCTTCTGTATATCACCCCTACCTTGTCACAACACAAGTGATTGGCTCGAACACATTAAGAAGGAAAGGAATTCCACAAATTCACTTTTAACAAGGCACACCTGTTAATTGAAATGTATTCCGTGTGACTACCGCATGAAGCTGGTTGAGAGAATGCCAAGAGTGTGCAAAGCTGTCATCAATGCCAAGGGTGGCTACTATGAAGAATCTCAAATATAAAATATATTTTGATTTGTTTAACACTTTTTTGGTGACTACATGATTCCATGTGTTATTTCATAGTTTTGATGTCTTCACTATTATTCTAAAATGTTGAAAATATTAAAAATAAAGAAAAACCCTTGAATGACAAGGTGTGTCCAAACTTTTGACTGGCCTATAAAACGAACACACAATTACAAAGGAATTGAATGTGAATTTCAACTTGTCTAGCAATGAGCTCCTATTTGGACGAGTTGGTGCTCTGACAAGAGGTGGGGTGCACATTGATAAGGGGATCTATCTCTGTCTCTGCATATCTCAAAGGAAACATGCGTCGGTTTTATCACAGTGTTCTGGTTCCACCCTAGTCGCAGTTAGCGTGGCAATGGCATTGTACGTATGTACTTCGATTCAGATAATATTTCCGTGATAGTGTGCCCTGCGACATCAGACATCAGAGTCACTTTCATTGTTTGACGTCAATTGGCTATTAATAGCATACATAGGCACATTCTGAATTTTTTTACCGTTTTGTAAGAAAGTCATGCTGATTGTTATTATCCTGTTCGTACCATGGGCCATACATGGGGCAATCATTGGCCAAACAATCTACATTTAATCAACGCTTTACTGTTTCACTTATTTATTTAACATTTTTGTATCACAATGAAGGTACATTTCGTAATTTCACATAACTCTTTAAAATCGACATACCAATAGACCAGCAAATCAATAAAAACCAATCAATCAATGGGGTCAACTGTGTCAAAATGTAAAATATGATTGATTCTTCTGAGGCAAAATCTATATTCTTCGGTGACATAGCTAAATCTAGAACAACATGTTAACAACTTACAACTTTACTTTACAATAGGCCTATGTGTCACATACAATAGGCATACAACTGGAAATCGTAATGGAACATTTTTAATGCACGAGGTAATGATTTAATAGACCAGATTCAAGTGTTTATAATGTTGATGACATTGGCAGCAGGCGATTTGATTTTGAAAAGGGGTTTATATGCAGCCTAAGCATTGCATTGCGCAGTGGATTTGGGTTATTTGCCAAAGTGGAAGTCTGCTTTTTTGATGGTTTTGTTTTTGTTGTTTTTGAGGGAAATTGGGGAAACAATAGTTTGGTCTCCAACACAAATACAGCTTACCAGCGTCCTCTGCTGGTCTGCTGCAGACACGACAGCGTGCGCAGCGGGCCCAAGAAATCTACGACGACACTAAATGCAACAGCGCGCTCTGTTGGTCAAATCATCCACAATTAGGCTACAGCTGGCTCTAGAAATGCACAATTTAAACACCTTGCCAAACGTTAATTGCGTGCCAGGTCCTGTTCAATACCCACTGCAGAGTACGCTAATAGCCTACTTTTATTATTATGATTATTAGTTTCACGGATTAGTCTAATAGCCTACGTAAGGGCAGAGGAACATTGTCTTGGAATGTATTATAATTACAGTATCATCCACGTTGTACTGAAGATTCAAGAAGGCCTGAGAGACTGGTCCAGTTTCTACTGTTACTAGAAACACACACAGAGACGATTTACGATGAAAGCTGATTTATTATTTTCTTCCAAAAACCCATAAAACCAAAATGGGGAAAAATACAAACTGAGCATTTTACAGAAGGCAAAAAACTAAAACAAATGTGCGAGTAGGTAAACCTATAGTTGTGAACAAGTAATACAAATATAAATGTATAAAAAAGAAAGTAAAACAAATATAAAACGTTATAAAATCCAATTGTTCAGGAAATCCTATATTAAAGGTGGGGGGAGGGGGGGGGGGGGATTGACGTAAAAAGAGAAACCCAAATTGAGACACCAATGAGCATACAAAACATTAAGAACACCTGCTCTTTCCATGACATAGACTGACCAGGTGAATCCTGCTGAAAGGTATGATCCCTTACTGATATCACTTGTAAAACCACTTCAATCAGTGTAGATGAAGGGGAGGAGACAGGTTAAGGAAGGATGTTTAGGCCTTGAGACAATTGAGACATGGACTGTGTATGTGTGCCATTCAGAGGGTGATGCAATTCCACATTAGGAAGGTGTCCCTAATGTTTGGTATACTCAGTGTATCTTTGTATTCTGCACTTCAATCCTTTTTAAATTATAATTTTATGCATCACTACTACTGTAGAATAATGTCATATATTATTATAATTTTGGTATACCTATATTACAATGCAAATTCTTCATTAGATCCATAGTCCATTCTGTCACTTTCTAGTTACCAACCAATCCAAAAAGGGTGACCACTGAACAGGAATGTGAACCTTGCCTACCCCCTTACACACCCTAGTCAGCACCCAACCACCCCACGTCACTCCTTCCCTCAGTACAACCACTCAGAAAACCTTTATTCAAGAAAATAAACAATCTTTCATTTCAGAAATGTAGTACCTTTATTGGAGAGTTAGAGTAGCTACCATTTCTAGTTGCCTTCTCATGAACATTACAACTGTTATTGACGATAATGCTGCTGTTACCAAATCTTTTGTTGTGAGTTATCTGTCTGGTCAATACATATTATTCACTTTACACTCAAATTGATCACCACAACATACAGTGTAACAACAGAGTTGTTATGAGGGGAAGATCTTTGGATAAAAATTGTTAACTGTTACGACTAAAATGTGGTTGGAAGTTAGCCGATAAGACCATACTTTTAAACAGAAACTTGATAAGGGTTCTGTAGGCCTCGTCAATGCTGTGTGTAAAGTTTGTCATCTGTTAACAGTGTTGGAGATCCATACCGTTACCTATGTGAAATTTGGATTGAATAAAAAGACACTATCAAAAATACTCGAGGGTAAATAAAGGTTGTGTAGAAATCTCGATTTATTGTGCTGAATTAAACTGGAGTCCTGTATCAGAATTGTTTTAGCACCAATCAGCCGACTGATACAATCGATAAAGGACACTTCAGAGAGATATGTGTATTTTAGAATGAAATGGGTGATTTTGTAGTTTTAGAATGATATGGGTGAATTAATAATTTTACAGTGATATGGGTGACTTTTGGCATTTCATAAATGATTGTGATGAGACACAACATATTCCTACTGTGTCATTGCAACTGATCGATTATCAATGATATATAGAATGACATATATTGCGTAGTACAGTAATAAGTAACAAATGCATATGAACAAAAAATAAGCTACAATAATGAACTACGGTAAAGTAATACAATCTTGCTTATCTAGCGGCAATAAAAAACACAAAATGAATGTAAGTGGGATTATTGCTGAGTTGAGCGACAGCCCCGAAACCTGAAGGATCTGGAGAAGGTCTGTATGGAGGAGTGGGCCAAAATCCCTGCTGCAGTGTGTGCAAACCTGGTCAATAACTACAGGAAACGTATGATCTTTGTAATTGCAAACAAAGGTTTCTGTACCAAATATTAAGTTCTGCTTTTCTGATGTATCAAATACTTATGTCATGCAATAAAATGCAAATTAATTACTTAAAAATCATACAATGTGATTTTTTGGATTTTTGTTTTAGATTCCGTCTCTCACAGTTGAAGTGTACCTATGATAAAAATTACAGACCTCTACATGCTTTGTAAGTAGGAAAACCTTCAAAATCGGCAGTGTATCAAATACTTGTTCTCCCCACTGTATATGTGAGTATAGCATCACAATCAATTCCTTTTTGTTTAAAGAAAAGATGCGTTAGGATCGTGTCAAGTGCTGGGTTTCATGCTGACGTGCACATACAGTACATACAGAGAGAACAGATAGAGAGAAGAGGAAAAAGACCATTACAATCACTCTCTCACACACAAATACACACAGACAGACTCACACAGACACACACACATATACACAGATATCAACACTTGTGGTGGAATGGTTGAGGAGCTGGTGGAAGCGGTGCTGCTAAATTCACCAAAAGGTATCTTACAGTGTGGTCACTTTGTTTCACCAGAGGGGGGAGAGGATCCCAAAAGAGGAGACTTTGGTGATACCTTGAGGGTAAAACAATATTGTAAATCACCACCTGTTGCACCCACAAGTGAGTGTGTGTTGTGTGTTTGTTTTTGTTCAAATGTTAACGTAAATTCTCTGTTTGACAACACTTACAGGGGAAGGAGGCTTGGCAAAGTTGAGGTGAGCGTAGAGAAGCACAGCGATGTCATTCTGACTGGCCTCCAGGGCTATGGACAGGGCTGAACTGCCATCCTAGAGGAGAGAGAGATAATAACCATAGGTTGGTTGCCAAAGAGAGACAGGGTGAGAAAGACAAGACAAAGTAGGTCAGGCTGAGGGAAGGATGAGAGACAGGGTTGGGAGCTGGTGCACAGAGCTGCACCGCCGAGAGCAAAATAGAGAGACAGAAGAGAAAGTAAAAACCAACAGTCAAAGACGCTGTATTGACATGGGAGACAGACTCATAGATACTGTTAGACAGAGAGTAGGGAAAACGAGGTGGGAAAACCACTAAGTAAAATGCTATGTAAAATCCTAGAAGTTTGGGAGCAGGCTTGTTGACTCACGTTATCAGTGAGGGTGACATCACAGCCTGGCATAGACAGCAGCTGACGAACGATGTCGACGTGGCCGTGCTCGCAGGCACACATGAGCGCCGTGGAGCCGTCGTCGTCGCGGATGTTGACCTGTGCCCCGCAGGAGAGCAGCGCCCGTACCATGTCCCCTCGCCCGTGACTCACTGCCAGCATCAACGCCGTCTGACCCGCCTAACAACATACAACAGTTACCCGTTAGGAAGGCCACGAGTTTTACCAGTCTCCTGACCGTGTGACCTTCTGACCTGGAAAAACTCCAGGCGGTAGTTATAAGAGCTGGCCTAACACCAACAGTCAGCTTTTCTTACACAAAATTACAAAACCATTGGAGGCAAGAAAGACATGTCCTGGCCCAACATAACCAATTGAGAATTTTAATTCCATCAGAACATAGATACAATGTGGAGCTATCAACAACATACATGCAAAGGAGCCATCTAACTGAAGTAGCTGAAATAGCCATTTTGTCAGGGGCTTGGGAGGGATGTCATTGGTCTGCCTGAGCTTGGCTGTGTGCAGGGAGGCCTACTGTCCAGCAGGGGGCATAGTGTACCTGGCTGGCTTTGGCGTTCACGTCTCCTGTGCGCAGCAGCTGCAGGACGGTGTGAAGGTCACTGTCAGAGTGGAAGGCAGCCAGAGCTGTCAGCATGATGGCTGTGTACCCGGCCTTGTTCTGCTTGTCAGCGTTGCACAGGCCTGACAGGGAGAGAGCGACCAGGGCCCGTTTATTATGGGAATTATATTCCTAAGCCATTTCACTAACAGTCATGCAGTACATGAAGGTTATACATACAGTCAATTGTATCTATGGCAGACCACAAGTCTGTGTTAGATTTACACATTCATACAGTGCTGATCCATGTACTGTACAAACAAACCAAACACTTACATGTCCACCATAAAAGTAAACCACTATTCTCTTGTCTGTAAACACACACATCCCCCAGTCACTCACCAGTGTCCAGCAGCAGCTTGACCACAGGGAAGTTGGAGTGGGAGACGGTGTAGTGCAGGGCCGTGTTGCCGTTGCCGTCGGCCATATTGACCACGAACTTCAGCAGCTGTGGGGAGACGGAGGAGAAGGTATCCATATAGGCCCTGACCATGGCAGTGTCAGCTGCCTTGTGACAGGACACACGAAGCCACTCCTGGAGCACCATGGTGTAGGCTGTCCTCTGGGGAGGGAACACACAGAGACCGGTCTCAGACTAACAACCAGACAGGACTGGTCAAAGTAACTCACACTGTTTATGATACACAGATGAATGTAGGCCTAACAGCTTTAACTTAATGGGATAACCCAGTATTGTAAAGTGCAGGAGACCTGAGTTAAAATCCCGCCGGTTACATGAACACAATCTTGTAGAAAGTGACTATATGAAATGACAAGTCACAGATGAAGTCATCTAAACTGGCATGGTGGGCAGAGTAAAAGAGAATAGCAGACCGCTGCTTGCTGGCTGAAAGCATTTGGTTCACCCAGGGCTTTCTGCAGGGCATGGAGAGATGCCATCAGGCTCTCACTGAACTCCAGTCTGACAGAGATGAAAGAAAGCACGGCAAATTCAAACACACACATACATACACAATATCATACTGCACTTGAAATCATTGATGGAATGACGAATCTACTGATTAGAGTTTTTAAATGGTTATGCTGGTTTACCTGGTTTCTTGATTGGCTGCTCCAGCAGCACTTGGGGCGTTTACAGGTGCTGGTGTCGAGGCTGATGATTGGACTTTCCTCTGCTGGGAGCTTTGTTCAGTAGCTGACGATTGGGTGGCCCAATGCTGAGGGGCGAGGTCAGTAGTTTGTGATTTGATGGCATCTAGCTGAACGGTGACATCAGTGGTATTTGATTGGGTGACACCCTGCTTTACTTCCAGGTTAGTGGCTTCTGGTTGGCATCTGGGTGGCTTGGGGGGTGCAGAACAGGTAGCTGCTGATTGGATGGTGCACTGCTCAGGTGTAGTGGGTTCAGTGCTAGTATTTATGGAGGTGCACTCCTGAGGGATGGGGTCTGGGACCGATGATTGGACAATACTCCCCTGACGGACACAGTCATTGGCTGGAGACGGGTAGGTAGTCTCAGTGGGGGCAGAGTCAGAGGCACATTGCTGCACGGCAGTGTACAAGGCTGGTGATAAGGTGGCTACATGCTGCAGTCCTATGCTTATGGTTGCTGATTGGCTGGTGCTCCGCTCAGAGGCAGGTTCGCAGGCTGGTGGTTGGACGGTAGTGGCTGGGAGCGGGGTGGCATGCTCTAGCCTTGTGGAGGAGACTGGGACTCCTGCTGCTTGCTGGTGCTGTCCCGCTGCAGACTCTGGTGCTTCTGGGAGTTTCTCTGTGGTCTCATGATATTCACTGGCATCACTCTCCTCTGAACTCTCACTGCTACTGTCGTCTGAGGAGCTGGACTCATACCTGCAGGACAGAACTGATCTATCACACACGTCAACTCACCATCTCTGTAGTGTAACATGAATACGCTGTTACACATAAGCAATGTCATACACTATCAATAACACACGTACCCTCCATTGACTCCAGTGAACTGCAGGTTCTTCTTGGTGGATGGAGAGCCAGGTTCTCCTTCTGCCTTATGTTTCATAATGGACCTTAGGGCGGTCTGGGGAGAGGCTGCTGCAGCTGGAGAGAAGGCCCAATGTTGCCACAATGTTATGTTACGTCAGGGAGAGTCAGCGGGAGGGTTAAGGTAAGGAGTCGTACGGTCCATAGCTACCTGGTGGGTCTTCTTGAGACTGGACGGTGTTTATGGCAGTGTGCTGGGTTGTCTCTCCTTCCTTCAGATGCAGCAAAGCCATCTGATTACCAATGGTATCAATGGCGAGGGCAGGATTAGTGACAGGCACAGAGGTGGACAGCTCACTTCTTAGGACCTCTCGGACCTGTTTGGAGGAGATGGCGATGGGCAGCTCAACAGCTGCATCTGGAGGAATGGAAAGGAAGAGGACAAAAGATGGAAGGTATCAACAATCAAAGAAAACACATGGTTTTTCAACCTAACAACTCATTGTTATAGAAAACATTTGTACATTTTACAGAAGCATATAGGGGGAAGTGCCTTGGTCAGGGGCACATCAACATCATCTTTCACCTAGTCGGCTCAGGGATTTGAACCAGTGACCTTTAGGTTACTAGCCCAACACTCTTAACCACTAGACTACTTGCCGCCCCATTTAAACCTACTTCATTTAATTTGATATCACTTGTAACTTATCACTGAAGTCAGACCTACCCTCTGGGCCCAGGGCCTGTGCATGTCCTCTTTGGGTTCCCTCCAGGACTATACCACCTGGAGGGAGGGAGGGGGAGCTGCACCCCTCTGCTCGGCGCAACGTGCCCACCCCCACCACAGTGGCTGGTTGCTCCAGCGTGTACACCTGGATTCCCACAGTTCTCTGCGCCCGGTGATGGGGCTGCTGGGTAAAGCTGACTACCGTTTGCAGGCTGCGTCCCTGCTGCTCCTGCCAGCTCAGACTGGTGGCCCTGACCGAGTGGTTTGCCTGGGGGGCCAGAGCCTGCCTCTCCCTTTGAGCTGCCTGCACCTGCTGCTGGGCAGCCTGCAGCTCCTGCATCGTCCTCTTCAGCTGGCCCTCCAGCTGGCCCACCTGGCTCTTCAGGGTCTCTGTCTCTGGCACCAGCCCCAGGTCCTGCTCCTTCACCCCAATGCCCACATCCACCTGCTGGCTGCCCCTCGCCTCCTCTGGTCCCACCCCAATGGTACGCACTTCCCTCTGCCCAGCCGGCCGCGCTCCACCCACGATCACCGTGTCCTCAATCTCACAGCCTGAGTCTGCCTGTGGCCTGGAGCCCTCAGGACTGGTGGGGGTGGTGGGGGACAGAGGCCCTGCTGCAACCCTGGTGGTGGCTCCAGCTCCAGAGCTCACCTCCTCTTCTGGGATGTCGATGTAGAGCTCCCCTCGGGGCCGGCCCACTCTGCCGAAGCCAAGGGTGTGTCCCAGAAACTTCTGACTCTTCAGCTGGACGCTTAGCTGCCTCTTCTCCTCCTCCAGCACAGAGATCTTCACCTGGAGCACAGGGATGGTCTTCACCTGCTCCTCCAGCTCCCGGATCTTCCTGAGAGCCACCGCCATCTGCTCTCTCACATGCTGCAGGTGGGCCGGGGTGGGCGACACGGGCGTGGACAGGCCGGAGCTCATGGGGGTGAAGGAGCCCGTTCCTCCTCCATGGGTGCGGTTGTAGCTGTGGGCGCTGCTCAGGGAGGTGGTGGATCCGGCCATGCTGTTGTGCATGCTACCCAGTGTGCTGGAGAACCTCCTGGGGGCCCCTTCTTTCTCTTCCTCCAATTTCCTGCGGGCGTCCAGCAGGGTCTTCTCCACCCGGGCCGTGCTGAAGCTGGGCCTCTGGGAGTGGGAGCTGTGTGGGTGGTAGCCCGGGGCGCAGTAGGAGAAGGATGATTGGCGGCTGTCCTGGCTGGTGTTGGAGCACAGGGACTCTGTGGAGGTCCACCAGGAGCCTGTGTAGCCATACCCCCGGGGGAGAGACCCGTAGCGGGGCCGGCGCTGACCGTGCACCTTCTTGATGGTGTTTCCCTTCTCGATGTCGTTGACATACTTGAGGAAGTCTAGGTCCAGACGATAGCCGTAGGGGGTCTCCACAGAGTAGGGCGCCTCCTGCTCCTTCCCATGCAGGGAGGGAGGAGTGGACGGGGTAAGCTTCCCTGCAGGGAACAGGAAATAGAGTTAAAACAAGCGGAAATCTGCCATCTAATCTCGGACTTAGACTTCAGAAAATAGCATTATCTCTCGGGGATACTGTGTGCTTGGGTATATACTCTAATAGTAGCTACACAAATTAGATAGAAACAAAGTTTAATAAATAAAGTAGTAGGTTATAGCCAGTCCTTGATTGGTTTAAGATATCTAAAGACCTTAGGTTGATCCAAGTTATTTTGAATGTTAAACACTTTAGGCCAAGACCAATTAAGTTAAATCCTGGACTGAGAAACTCAATTGAAATGACTTTTTAGTCTTAATCTGTGTCTGGGAAACAGTCCCTACATGAGAAATAGATTACGCACTCACATGATAGTTTGTGGGAGATGATTCAGTATTATGATGTTAAGAAATAGAAAGAGTAGAGTTAGGACCATACCTCCTGGGAAGCTGGGGTCCATGTGCAGCACCTGAGCCATGATGTCACACGTTCACCCACAAAACCTCACCTGGGGGGAGAGAAAGACACAGTCACACAAACCTATCAAACACTTCCACAACACATTCAGAAGAACTACTCCTAATGGAGCAACCCACTGTAAGATATTTGCCAATACATTGTACACAAATACCATAGATACACCAGCAGGGGAAAGGCCAGTGAAAAAAAGGTGAAATCTAGAACCTTAAAGGGTTCTTCGGTTGTCCCCATAGGGAAACCCGTTGAAGAACCATTTTTGGCTACAGGTAGAACCCTTTTCATTCAAGGCAGAACCCTTTCCACAGAGGGTTCTACATGGAACCCAAAAGGGTTCTACCTGGAACCGAAAAGGATTCTACCTGGAACCGAAAAGGGTTTTCCTATGTGAACAGCCAAAGAACCCCTTTGGAACCCTTGTTTCTAAGAGTGTAGGGTCACAATGACAACCCTTGTAGTTGAAGAGTCTCTCTTTCTCACGAGGGCAGAGTAGCATAAGCTGGGTTTGTATTGGTCAATATACTGCTTCTTTGTTGGGATGGCCTGAGAGTTTAATTGGTCATACTGTAGGATGGTCATATGGTGGGTTGGCTATATCTTAAAAATAAAGGAGAGCCGCACACTCTAGGAGCTCAGATGCAAAAATGTAATTACCAACGTTTCGACAGCCAAGCTGTCTTCATCAGGGTATAATCACAAACACTGCGGGATGACTCGTTTATAGTGTCAAAAGACACACAGGTGTCTGTAATCATGGCCAAGATCTAACATCTTGTGTATGTCCCTAAGAATCTCTGTGTAATATATTTAGCCTCAATTAGCCATTTCTCTGCCTGCTTATGTTCTTTCTGCTCAATAGCACATCTTTCTGCTCGATAGTACATCTTTCTGCTCGATAGTACATCTCTCTGCTCGATAGCACATCTTTCTGCTCGATAGCACATCTTTCTGCTCGATAGCACATCTTTCTGCTCGATACTACATCTTTCTGCTCGATAGCACATCTTTCTGCTCGATAGCACATCTTTCTGCTCGATAGCACATCTTTCTGCTCGATAGCACATCTTTCTGCTCGATAGTACATCTCTCTGCTCGATAGCACATCTCTCTGCTTGATAGCACATCTTTCTGCTTGATAGTACACCTTTTGTTTGTTTCTGGTTCTAATATTCTGAGGAGGAGAAGAGTTAGAAGGGGAAAGTTTCCTGGCAGCTTATTCCAGGAGAGAGAGGTTGGAGGCTGCCAGTTACAGCCTTATTAGGAATCATTTGTGAACACTAACAGAGGTTCTCGATTTAGGGTTTACAGACACTCTCGCCCTTTCTTTCTCTCCCACTCTTTTTCCATTTATTTTCCCCTCTCTGTTCCCTCTCTCCCTCAGTCTCTCCCTCAGTCTCTCCCTCCCTCCTCTTCCATTCTTTCTCTCCCCCTCTACTCGTCAGCTGACGATAAAGAGATTTCAGCTGACCACTGTCTCCCCTCATCCCCCTTCCCCCTCCTCTTGCTCCAATACACTCAACCCAAGATAGTACATTCACCACATTAAACACAATCAAGACAATGACCAATTGCACACTGGGATCGACACTGGGAAAACCAATGCATATTTCATGTTGTTGTGAATTTTCTTTCTATTAGCCTAGTAGACGTCTTGCTATTGGTGTACTAACATTTCTGTTTGAAAGTTAATAGTGATGGCCGAGCTATTTTTCTGACACCCTTTGCAGTTTCTGTTTGCTTGTGGCAAGAGGAAAGTGACATGCTGCCAGTGATGACATACTGCCCACAATGAAGGGTCTCTGATTACGTGTCTCCCCGGCTGCTAAATATTAACTTTCTAGGTCATTCATTTGTGGGAACTGGGGATGAACTTTTTCAGCATTACATTTCTTGCATTAGCCACTGGAGCCTCACCAGCTGAATCTGTAAAACAGACATCAAAAGTTTGGACTTGAATTGATTTTGTTCTCAGGGCATACTTAGTTCCTGCCCAGTTTTCTGTTCTGTTCCATCAGCAAGAAAGGAGTCTCTCTCTGCTCATTTCAATTTCTGTCTCTCCCCTCGCTCGTCCTCTCCCTCCCTCTAATCTCATGACTCTCGTCAGCGCCTGTTTATGCTCTTGCCCGTTTCAGGGAAAGTAGGGCACTTGGAAACGTTGACTACATTGACTTGGTATTTTTGAAGCCTGAATTTCTCTGTATACTGTAGCTCTCCCTATCTCTGTCTTTCTCACACTGATATGGCAACACATACAGACATGCACGCCCATGCACACACACACACAGATACGCACACACTACGTGCCCACACGAACCCCCCCCCCACACACACACACACATACATACAAACAAAGAAGGCAAACAATTTGATATGATCAAAAAGATGCTAATAAGATCAAATGTGACCTCTGCTAAATGGATGGCAGGACATGTAGTGTTAGTATCAAAGTAGTTGCAACAAGGGCCTCCCGAGTGGGGCAGTGGTCTAAGGCACTGCATCCTCTTTCATTCTTTCCCTCCCCCTAGCTGTGCCACTAGAGATTCTGGGTTTGAGTCCAGGCTCTGTCACAGCCGGCCGCGACCGGGAGGCCCATGGGGCGGCGCACAATTGGCCCAGCATCTTCTGGGTTAGGGGAGGGTTTGGCCGGCAGGGATATCCTTGTCTCATCGCGCACTAGTGACTCCTGTGGCGGGCTGGGCGCAGTGCACGCTGACACAGTCGCCAGGTGTACAGTGTTTCCTCCGACACATTGGTGCGGTTGGCTTCCGGGTTGAATGGGCATTGTGTCAAGAAGCAGTGCGGCTTGGTTGGGTTGTGTTTCGGAAGACGCATGGCTCTCGACCTTCACCTCTTCCGAGTCCGTACGGGAGTTGCAGCGATGAGACAAGACTGTAACTACCACAAAATTGGGGAGAAAAAAGTGGTGAAAAAAATATATATTAAAAAAATATATATATATTTAAATAAAAAGTAGTTTCAACAAATGCTTATGTCTGAGATGTATTGTTTAATGTGCATTTCCTGGTATGAGTACAGTATAAATGCTTATGTGAGCGTATCTGAAATATGGAATGTGAGTGTGTCAGATGTCTCTATGAGAAAGAACAGGAAGGTGGCATGTGTGTGTCATTGAGAGAGTACAGGAAGGTGGAGGTCTGGTTGACAGGGGCACAGTTGATGAGATATAATTAGAGTGTTCAGTTCAGCTACACAGCGTGACAAACATCCCGGCCCTCAGCAATTGACGACGGCCAAAACTCTCCTCTCCACACGCTCCTTCTCTCTCTCTCTTTCTCCTTCTCATACTAACTCTCAATTTAGTTTAATATTCCTATATTTTCCTACTCACGTCAAGTGAACACGTACTCTGTTACGGGCCGCTTTCCTCTCTCTCGCCTCTCTCTATTTAACGCATTGCCTGGTAATCCAATTCCTACCCTCCCCCAAACCTTCTGCATCTGCCTCTACAACAGTGTCTCGTTGGGTGTTTGTGTGCGTGTGTGTGCACATATGTGTGTGTGTGTGTGGTGTGAGAGCGTCTGTGCATGTGTTTGTACGTGCGCGTCCACCCGTAAGTGTGTGTCTGCCGTGTCTGTGTGCTCCACCATGTATGTGGGTGACCTTACTCCCTCTCTCTCTGGGCTGTAAACAGTGTTCCATTGAGATGACAGTGAACAGAGTCCAGTGTACCCCCCTGCTCCTCCTCAGCAGCACCAGCACAGCCAGCCAACCATTCTTCAGTGATACACTCCCAGACCCAGACCTTAACCTCCTCCTTTCCTCCTCCAGCCATTCTCTACCCTCCTCCAGGAGGAATGATTTGCCCCAGACTGATGCCCCCCTCCCCCCTCCCCACGTTCCAGACCAGCGGAAGTTAACATTGCCCGCCTCCAGGGTCCCCCCTCTGACTATTAAGATTAGAAATCAAGGGGAGAAAAACTCAGATCCTTCAAGCACAAAATAGGATGTGTCTCTGAGACTGCTGATGTCCTGTTGGATGCCAGAGAGTGGCTGTGTGATTGCTGCTTTGCTACTTTTAATCATTGTGACTTGTTGCAACATTGATACACCGAAGCACAGTCCCTCAATAAAAGCTACAGATGTCCCTCACCTGTATCAAAACGACATACCACATTTCTTACCACACATACACAATGCACATACAGTGGGGAGAACAAGTATTTGATACACTGCCGATTTTGCAGGTTTTCCTACTTACAAAGCATGTAGAGGTCTGTCATTTTTATCATAGGTACACTTCAACTGTGGGAGACGGAATCTAAAACAAAAATCCAGAAAATCACATTGTAGGATTTTTAAGTAATTCATTTGCATTTTATTGCATGACATAAGTATTTGATCACCTACCGACCAGTAAGAATTCCGGCTCTCACAGACCTGTTAGTTTTTCTTTAAGAAGCCCTCCTGTTCTCCACTCATTACCTGTATTAACTGCACCTGTTTGAGCTCGTTACCTGTATAAAAGACACCTGTCCACACACTCAATCAAACAGACTCCAACCTCTCCACAATGGCCAAGACCAGAGAGATGTGTAAGGACATCAGGGGTAAATTGTAGACCTGCACAAGGCTGGGATGGGCTACAGGACAATAGGCAAGCAGCTTGGTGAGAAGGCAACAACTGTTGGCGCAATTATTAGAAAATGGAAGAAGTTCAAGATGACGGTCAATCACCCTCGGTCTGGGGCTCCATGCAAGATCTCACCTCGTGGGGCATCAATGATCATGAGGAAGGTGAAGGATCAGCCCAGAACTACACGGCAGGACCTGGTCAATGACCTGAAGAGAGCTGGGACCACAGTCTCAAAGAAAACCATTAGTAACACACTACGCCGTCATGGATTAAAATCCTGCAGTGCACGCAAGGTCCCCCTGCTCAAGCCAGCGCATGTCCAGGCCCGTCTGACGTTTGCCATTGACCATCTGGATGATCCAGAGGAGGAAGGGGAGAAGGTCATGTGGTCTGATGAGACAAAAATAGAGATTTTTGGTCTAAACTCCACTCGCCGTGTTTGGAGGAAGAAGAAGGATGAGTACAACCCCAAGAACACCATCCCAACCGTGAAGCATGGAGGTGGAAACATCATTCTTTGGGGATGCTTTTCTGCAAAGGGGACAGGACGACTGCACCGTATTGAGGGGAGGATGGATGGGGCCATGTATCGCGAGATCTTGGCCAACAACCTCCTTCCCTCAGTAAGAGCATTGAAGATGGGTCGTGGCTGGGTCTTCCAGCATGACAACGACCCGAAACACACAGCCAGGGCAACTAAGGAGTGGCTCCGTAAGAAGCATCTCAAGGTCCTGGAGTGGCCTAGCCAGTCTCCAGACCTGAACCCAATAGAAAATCTTTGGAGGGAGCTGAAAGTCCGTATTGCCCAGCGACAGCCCCGAAACCTGAAGGATCTGGAGAAGGTCTGTATGGAGGAGTGGGCCAAAATCCCTGCTGCAGTGTGTGCAAACCTGGTCAAGAACTACAGGAAACGTATGATCTCTGTAATTGCAAACAAAGGTTTCTGTACCAAATATTAAGCTCTGCTTTTCTGATGTATCAAATACTTATGTCATGCAATAAAATGCAAATGAATTACTTAAAAATCCTACAATGTGATTTTCTGGATTTTTGTTTTAGATTCCGTCTCCCACAGTTGAAGTGTACCTATGATAAAAATTACAGACCTCTACATGCTTTGTAAGTAGGAAAACTTGCAAAATCGGCAGTGTATCAAATACTTGTTCTCCCCACTGTATCTTTGTGATCAGAGGAGGGTGACCATCATGGTTAGTAGGTAAGATACAGTAGGTTTAGTTCTGGAAGAAGACAGAAGTACTAGCCCTGAGAGTTAAGTCCAGAATTATTGGCACCCTTGATAAAGATGAACAAAAAAGACTATAAAATAAATAATACAAATATTGAGCTATATTGTATGCAGATGTTTTTTGGGAAAAATTATATTTTATACTAATACAATTGCTCAGAGAAAGAGAGGGGGCAAAATTATTGGCACCCCTGTTTTCAATTGCTTTCAATAGCTCACCTTGTGAGGATAATGGCACTGATTATTTTTCTAAAACGTTTTATGAGTTCAGAGAACACATTGGGAGGGATCTTAGACCATTCTTCCGTAACACATTTTTACAGATCCTTGATATCCTTCCTCTGCTCTTATGGACTGCCCTCTTCAATTCAAACCACAAGTTTCCAATGGGGTTCAAGTCCGGAGACTGAGATGGCCATTGCAAAATGTTCATTTGTGGTCAATTAATTATTTCTTTGTGGCTTCTGGTGTGTGCTTGGGATTACTGTTTTGCTGGAAGATCAACTTGCGTCCAAGTTTCAGCCTCCTGGCAGAGGCAACCAGTTTTTTGGCCAAAATGTCCTGGTACTGGGTAAAGTTATTTTGGATCTCAGTGCTGAGTTTGATACTATTGATCATAACATCCTTGTTGACCAGCTGGATAGGTGGGGGGGATCTCTGGCGTTGCCCTCGACTGGTTCAGGTCATATCTATGTGGTAGATGCTTCTCAGTGAGCATGGGTGCTTCAGTATCATCCCTAGCACCTTTTCACTATGGTGTCCCTCAGGGGTCAATTCTGGGTCCCATCCTTTTTTCCCTGTACATGCTCCCCCTTGGTGACATCATCCACAATAATAACATTCAGTTTCACTGCTCTGTAGATGACACAAAGTTTTATTTACCAATCAGACCCAGTGACCAAGCTTGCGTAGCTACCCTTCACAAGTGTCTTGCTGATATCAAATGTTTGATGTCTGACCATGTTCTCCAGCTCAATGATACGAAATCAGAGAGGTTGTTTTATTTGGTCCCCACCTTGCTAGAACCCAGATTGTAAATAACCTTGGTAATTTGTCGACCAATGTAAAGCCTAGGGCCAGAAACCTTGGTGTCTTCTTTGACCCTGACCTAAACCTTGAGCTGCATGTAAAGAAAGTTGTCCAGTCCTGCCTTTATCATCTAAGAAATATAGCTAAAGTCAACACTTTTATTTCAGTCACTGATCTGGAGAAAGTTATACATTATTTAATTTCCACACGCCTAGATTACAGTAACTCTTTGTATAAATGTCTCAGTCAGAAATCACTCCATCGTCTACAGTTAGTTCAAAATGCTGCAGCTCGGATTTTAACAAGCACTAAAAAATGTAACCATACCACACCTATTTTAGCTACCAGTGACTTTCAGAATAGATGTATTAATCACGTTTAAAGGAAATATTGACCCATTTTGAATGTTAAATCGTTTTTGTGTATCTCTGAGAGATATTCTATCGATTCCTGGGGTCATTTCATGTTTTCATGTGTATTTGATCTCTTGCCGTTCACGCAGGCAGAAAGACAGCTAATATGACATGGCATTGTGACCAGCACTCTCACTACGCTGGAAGTTAAGAGGAAAATTACATTTAACATTTACATTTAAGTCATTTAGCAGACGCTCTTATCCAGAGCGACTTACAAATTGGTGCATTCACCTTATGATATCCAGTGGAACAACCACTTTACAATAGTGCATCTAACTCTTTTAAGGGGGGGGGGGGTTAGAAGGATTACTTTATCCTATCCTAGGTATTCCTTAAAGAGGTGGGGTTTCAGGTGTCTCCGGAAGGTGGTGATTGACTCCGCTGACCTGGCGTCGTGAGGGAGTTTGTTCCACCATTGGGGTGCCAGAGCAGCGAACAGTTTTGACTGGGCTGAGCGGCAACTGTACTTCCTCAGAGGTAGGGAGGCGAGCAGGCCAGAGGTGGATGAACGCAGTGCCCTTGTTTGGGTGTAGGGCCTGATCAGAGCCTGAAGGTACGGAGGTGCCGTTCCCCTCACAGCTCCGTAGGCAAGCACCATGGTCTTGTAGCGGATGCGAGCTTCAACTGGAAGCCAGTGGAGAGAGCGGAGGAGCGGGGTGACGTGAGAGAACTTGGGAAAGTTGAACACCAGACGGGCTGCGGCGTTCTGGATGAGTTGTAGGGGTTTAATGGCACAGGCAGGGAGTCCAGCCAACAGCGAGTTGCAGTAATCCAGACGGGAGATGACAAGTGCCTGGATTAGGACCTGCGCCGCTTCCTGCGTGAGGCAGGGTCGTACTCTGCGAATGTTGTAGAGCATGAACCTACAGGAACGGGTCACCGCCTTGATGTTAGTTGAGAACGACAGGGTGTTGTCCAGGATCACGCCAAGGTTCTTAGCACTCTGGGAGGAGGACACAATGGAGTTGTCAACCGTGATGGCGAGATCATGGAACGGGCAGTCCTTCCCCGGGAGGAAGAGCAGCTCCGTCTTGCCGAGGTTCAGCTTGAGGTGGTGATCCGTCATCCACACTGATATGTCTGCCAGACATGCAGAGATGCGATTCACCACCTGGTTATCAGAGGGGGGAAAGGAGAAGATTAATTGTGTGTCGTCTGCATAGCAATGATAGGAGAGACCATGTGAGGATATGACAGAGCCAAGTGACTTGGTGTATAGCGAGAATAGGAGAGGGCCTAGAACAGAGCCCTGGGGGACACCAGTGGTGAGAGCACGTGGTGCGGAGACAGATTCTCGCCACGCCACCTGGTAGGAGCGACCTGTCAGGTAGGACGCAATCCAAGCGTGGGCCGCGCCGGAGATGCCCAGCTCGGAGAGGGTGGAGAGGAGGTGAAAATGACTTTTAGATTGCGAAAACGTCAAACATACATGTCAGTTTTCAATACTGGGTGGCTAACTAGCTAACAAGCTAGGTAGCTATCCAGCCAACCCATAGAGAGATCATTGCATTGTGGGTTTTGTAGTCGACTTGAGATGCAACAGATTTCCAAAACGATTTTCACATTTCATGTTGCTACCAACCTTACTATAATGACAAAATGAAAGAAAAAAAATCACAACAAACATTGTTATCACATATTAGTGTTATTTAACACGGTAAATTATAGGAATTAGTGGTTTTGAGAGGATTTTTCCTTTAAGACGAGACTTGGTTTTGCCCAATCCTATATCTCAGATCTTTTATCTCCCTACGAGCCAGGACGCAGCCTGAGATCCTCTGGCAGGGCACTGTTGGCCATTCCAAAGTCTAGAGTAGATCCGGCTTGCAGATTCTGTGCCTCTTTTTAAATCGCTGCTACAGACACACTTTTATAAAGATGTATGATTTTAAATGTATGATTTTAGATTTTAGTTTGCTAAACGCCATTGGCACTTGGATTGGAACCAGTGCTATGTTCAGATGACATAAAAATAGAGCTCTTTGGCAACGCACACCAGTGCTGGGTTTTACATCTAAAGAAAGATGCATATGCAGAAAAGAACCCCATAGCTACTGTAAAATATGGTGGTGGATCTTTGATGTTATGAGGCTATTTTGCTTCCACTGGTCCTGGGGGTCTTGTTAAGGTCAACGGCATTATGAATTTTACCCAGTACCAGGACTTGTGGTTTGAATTGAAGAGGGCGCAGAGAAAGAAAATCAAAGATCCGGAAGGATTATATGTGGAGGAATGGTCTAAGATCCCTCCCAATGTGTTCTCCAAATATATATATTTTTAACAGCTCAGTGTCGTTATCCTCGCAAGGTGAGGTATTGAAAGGTATTGAAAACAGGGGTGCCAAACATTTTGAACCCTATCTTTTTGAGAACAATTGCTTTACTTGTTAAACAAAATCTCTTTCTCTGAGCAATTGTTTTAGTATAATAATATATAATATAATTTCCCAATTTCTTTGAGCATACAATATGTCTCAGTATTTGTATTATTTATTTTATAGTCAGTTTTGCTCATCTTTATCAAGGGTTCCAATAATTTTGGACCTGACTGTATGTCCAACACATTGTCTTTATTCATTGTCTTACCTCATTCACTGTCTTACCTCATTCACTGTCTTACCTCAAAGTAAGAAATACCTTGAATCCCACTACCCAGATAAAATCATGGAATTTTCCACCCACGTCTAAAATAGCTGCCTTTTATGTGATTGCTATTCTGCACAAGTTTGAGAATGGGAATGGTTTATGAATTAGGAAAAGAGGGATATATTTTCTGCTCCATTACCAGCTGCTCAGAGTGCTTCAGGGTTGGTCTCTCCTCCTCCCCAATCTCCTCAATCTGGCTTCTCTTCTCTCCTCTTTTTCTTCCCTCCCCTCTTTCTCACGGTCAGCACCTGAGCACAGCATGGAGGAAAATAATGAAAAGATATTAACATATATATTAAGAAATCATAACATCCATTTCATAATCCTACTGAGATAGAGATCCGAAAACAGAAAAGACCAGAAAGACCCACAAAATAAACTTGGGATAAATGCAACCAAGTTCCAAATGAAGCACATCATTGAGGTACCAGGTGAATCTTTAACCAGCCATCAAATCTCAAAACGTCCATGACAACTCTAACAGGTCCACCCCAGCCTCTCCAGAGGGCTACAAACAGGGATTACCCAATGTTTAGGCAGGTTACCAAGGACTGGTTACTGTAAGACTAAAACCCCCAGGTCTGCAGTAGAAAACCAACCCCAGAAACACATTCCACTGCTGCAGAGTGACAGCTCCTCATATGAAAAACATCCTTTCCATCTCACCACAAAATGCTAATCAAACTCACGAGTCGATGGACCTAATTTCAGAGCAACAACAGACCTCCATGCAGCTAGTGCCTTGAGAAAGCTTCTCATCCGTCTGAGTCTGAACCACAACAATACAGACTGCTGTATGGCTAATCAACCAAGGCTGGCTGGGAACCTCCCTGTCATGACACTGAGCAATGTTTTCATGCACTTCTTGACTCACACTCTTGAACCCGGTGCCATGTAACACACCCCTCTGGTTTCACAGGAACACCCAAACCAAATCATCAAATCAAATGTTATTGGTCACGTACACATGGTTAGCAGATGTTAATGCGAATGTAGCGAAATGCTTGTGCTTCTAGTTCTGACCGTGCAATAATATCTAACAAGTAATCTAACAATTTCACAACAACTTCCTTATACACACGAGTGTAAAGGAATGATTAAGAATATGTACATATAAATATATGGATGAGTGATGGCCGAACGGCATAGGCAAGATGCAGTAGATGGTATAGAGTACAGTATATACATATGAGATGAGTAGTGTAGGGTATGTAAACATTATATAAAGTGGCATAGTTTAAGTGACTAGTGATACATGTATTACATCCAAATGTTAATTATAAAAGTGGCTAGAGATTGAGTCTGTATGTTGGCAGCAGCCACTCAATGTTAGTGATGGCTGTTTAACAGTCTGATTGCCTTGAGATAGAAGCTGTTTTTCAGTCTCTCGGTCCCCGCTTTGATGCACCTGTACTGACCTCGCCTTCTGGATGATAGCGGGGTGAACAGGCAGTGGCTCGGGTGGTTGTTGTCCTTGATGGTCTTTTTGACCTTCCTGTGACATCGGGTGGTGTAGGTGTCCTGGAGGGCAGGTAGTTTGCCCCCGGTGATGCGTTGTGCAGACCTCACTACCCTCTGGAGAGTCTTACGGTTGTGGGCGGAGCAGTTGCCGTACCAGGCGGTGATACAGCCTGACAGGATGCTCTCGATTGTGCATCTGTAAAAGTTTGTGAGTGTTTTTGGTGATAAGCCACATTTCTTCAGCCTCCTGAGGTTGAAGAGGCGCTGTTGCGCCTTCTTCACCACACTGTCTGTGTGTGGATGGACCATTTCAGTTTGTCCGTGATGTGTACGCCGAGGAACTTAAAACTTTCCACCTTCTCCACTACTGTCCCGTCGATGTGGATAGGGGGTGCTCCCTCTGCTGTTTCCTGAAGTCCACCATCATTGTTTTGTTGACGTTGAGTGTGAGGTTATTTTCCTGACACCACACTCCGAGGGCCCTCACCTCCTCCCTGTAGGTCGTCTCGTCATTGTTGGTAATCAAGCCTACCACTGCAGTGTTGTCTGCAAACTTGATGATTGAGTTGGAGGTGTGCATGGCCACGCAGTTATGGGTGAACAGGGAGTAAAGGAGAGGGCTGAGAACACACCCTTGTGGGGCCCCAGTGTTGAGGATCAGTGGTGTGGAGATGTTGTTTCCTACCCTCACCACCTGGGGGCGGCCCGTCAGAAAGTTTGGACCAATTGGGGCGGTAAGCAAATTGAAGTGGGTCTAGGGTGTCAGGTAGGGTGGAGGTGATATGATCCTTGACTAGACTCTCAAAGCACTTCATGATGACGGAAGTGAGTGCCCCGGGGCGATAGTCGTTTAGCTCAGTTACCTTAGCTTTCTTGGGAACAGGAACAATGGTGGCCCTATTGAAGCATGTGGGAACAGCAGACTGGGATAGGGATTGATTGAATATGTCCGTAAACACACCAGCCAGCTGGTCTGCGCATGCTCTGAGGACGTGGCCGGGGATGCCGTCTGGGCCGGCCCAGATACTGTTACCCCAGTATCTTGCCAAGGCATCTCCACGACATAACCTATACTTACGCGTGATTTGCAAGGAATACAGCCAATATTCCCTATCTGCAAATCCATGTGATTTCAGATTCTTCCTGTCACAAATACGTGCAAGTTCCAGGAGATAAGCTGCATGATAATGGAGGTTCTTCCTTGTTCTCATACCTTGGCTTTCACTGCAACGCCTGGGACTTAACTAGTGCATTTCATTGTGGAGTTGTGGCCAAATGACGTCAGTCATTTCCATTTACAGAATGTCACATTATGAACTTTTATCTTACTCAGTCCATTGTTGAATACTTTTGTCATGGGACAGAGGGAGGGAAGGAGAGAGTGAGAGAAACAGAGCCTCATAGAGGAACGACAGTCAAATCACAATGAGCCATTCATTCAGCCCCTAGTTCCACAGCTGGTTCTAATATAGAGCTAGGAGGGGCAAAGAGAGAGAGAGAGAGACACACACGATCAACCCATATTTCCATACATAAATAAAATAAAGAGAGGGAGGGAGAAAGAGAGGCAGAGAGATGGCGAGAGAGACACATAGATAGATAGACAGAGAGAGAGAGATAGGAGAGAGAGAGAGACTGTTACAGCCAAGAAAATGAGCCTCAAAACAAACGTAATGGTGTCTGAGGCCCTGTTGTGGATCCAGACACTGTCAGAGAGCGGAAATACAAACAGGCCCAGTGATGACGAGCAACCAATGTCTGGGAGGTCTGTGTACATGTCTTAGACTCCTACTCTTATCAGTCATCACAAATCAATACAAATGTGATTCTATCATCCTAGAAGGCGTCAGTAAACATCACAATAGAGTATAATAACAGTGTAATAACTAGTCTATACAGACTATAAAATGTCATAACTAAACTAAAACGACATACACAGTATATACCAACATACACAGTATATACCAATGTGTATGTGGTGCACAGTGTTATGAGGTAGGAGGTAGGCTAATCAAACTTTTGTACTTTCTTGTTTTTGTGAAAGAGTCAAACAGTTCTGAAGAGATAGGTTAACACACACTCCCACGTCTGCACCCGCTACCCTTTCATCACACAGCTGAAAACACACACACACACACACACAGGCACAGATGCACGCGCACACACACACACACTCCAGGATCCTTTGAACCCATGGGACTCCCACAGATCCACAAACACAGCTGAATAATTTCAGTTCATTGTTTCAGGTATAAGCTCTGAAGAAACAAATGTGGAGGGCATACAGTAACTCTGTTCTCATCTTCCATCTAAACACGCTGGGAAATTGTAGTGGTGAGTATCAAATCCACCATGACAGTAGTAACCTTTCAACAGCAGCAGTGAGATGACGACATATATACAGTACACCCACTCAAAAGATATCACCATGCACAGGCACTCAACACCACAACCCCTCAACACCAGACCCCAGACTGGAAGAGGGCACATCGTGGGTCACCCTTTCTCACTGTTCATTATAAAGGCTATATATCATTGATGTGCCATTAAAATAGCTTATTGTGTGATTGCCTGAGGTCTGATGAAGAAAGGGTTACAGGAAAAGGAGCTCCATCTCTGTATTCCCTCAGGACCCAGAAACAACCCAGTCACTTCCTCCAAGCCCAGGAGAAAAAGTAACAAGGAAAGGGAAAATGAGACGGAGAGGGAGAAAGAATGAGGGAGTAAAGTAAAGAGAGAGCAGGAGTGGAGGTACAGTATGTGAGTGAAAGACGGAGAAAAGAAAGAGGGGTGGGGGTGTGGGTGAACAACAAGAGGGGCGAGACTGGAGTGGGGGAGAGAAAGAAAATAGGGAGGGAGAAGAGAATAACTTTTAAATGGAAACTTCTAGAATGAGAACACCATGACTGTTCTAAGATTTCGAATCCACCAGTATGAGTCATTGAAACTCCCAGCAGCCACACCACAATGTTGTGTCCTCTGCTCTTGCCAAAACAGGGCAGACATCACAGGGATTCAAGAGGAACTCTTGACCAAGGGTGAATTACGTTTCAAAAGACCTTTCTTCATCATCTGAACTTGATGCGCCTGTAAGATTACGATCATATCATATCAACATTCCACTTCTGGTTTAAGGATAAAAAGAGACTCACAATAAAAACCCAGCACACAAAGAGGCAGCACTTCTTGTTCCTAAATGAAGCTGAATGTTATTTTGTCAGCTTACTTATGATTGACCTCAGTCCAATGAGTATAATACCATGTAAAATAAACTGGAACAATACATGGGAAAATTGGAACTATTATGAAAACTATTTTGGAAACCAACAAATACATACATCATGCTGGTGTTACATTATTCACTGAAGGAGAAACCTTCATTACTCTTTCTGCATCTGCTGGGGTCTGCTGTATGTGACCTTAACTCTCATTCTAACAGATGGCTTAATTTAGCCAACTGGTCATGCGTTAATAACCAATGACCAATGAATTGCTGTCTCTACTCAGAAGTGGCAAGGATGGTAGCCATTTACCATCATGTGGTTACTTTACAAGTAAACCACTCTTTCTAGAACAAATGCCGTGCCTCATTCGCATGAAAAACAAGACTTTCACATGTGCATGAGGTGGACAGATGCTCTCATATGACCAGGGTATAACAAATGACTGTGGCCGATGTGCTTCTGAATAACTAATAGTGGGTTTGAACTAGGAACAGTGAAGACATATCAAATTTTTCTATTCAGATTTTATTTCATCAAATGCAACAACAGGTGTTGATGAACAGTGCAATGCTTCCTTACGGGCCTTTCCCAGCAATGCCAAGAGAAAAGAGAGAAATAATAGAAAAGTAATAATAAATACACAATGAGTAACGATAACTTGGCCATACTATATACACACGGGGTGCCAGTACTGAGTCATTGTGCAGGGGTACAAGGTAATTGAGCTAGTACATATAACTAGGAATAAAGTGACTAGGCAACAGGATAGATAATAAACAGTAGCAGCAGTGCATGTTATGAGTAAAAAAACAAAAAATAAAAAAAGGCAATGTTTAAAGGGTCAATGCAGATAGTTAACCAAATAGCTACCTAGACTATTTCAGTAAGTATTTAGCAGTCTTATGGCTTGGGGGTAGAATCTGTTCAGGGTCCTATTGTTTCCAGACTTGGTGTATTGGTACCACTTACCGTGTGGTAGCAGAGAAAACAGTCTATGACTTGTGTGGCTGGAGTCATTGACAATTTTTAGGGCCTTCCCCTGACACGCCTGGTATAGTGGTCCTGGATGGCAGAGAGTTCGGCCCCAGTGATGTACTGGGTCGTCCGCACTACGGCCCAGCTTTGCGTTCGGATGCCAAGCAGTTGACATACCAAGCGGTGATGCAGCCAGTCAAGATGCTCTCAATAGTGCAGCTGTAGAACTTTTTGAAGATCTTTTCAGCCTCCTGAGGGGGAAGAGGTGTTGTCGTGCCCTCTTCATGACTGTGTTGATGTTTTTGAACCATGATAGATCCTTAGTGATGTGGACGCTGAGGAACTTGAAGCTCTTGACCCGCTCCACTACAGCCCCGTCGATGTGAATGGGGGCATGCTTGGCCCTCTGTTTCCTGTAGTCTACGATCAGCTCCTTTGTCTTGCTGACGTTGAGGGAGAGGTTGTTGTCCTGGCACCACACTGCCAGGTCTCTGACCTCCTCCCTATAGGCAGTCTCATCGTCGTCGGTGATCAGGTCTACCACCGTCGTGTAGTCAGTAAACTTACTGATGGTGTTGGAGTTGTGCGCGGCTACACAGTCGTGGGTGAACAGGGAGTGCAGGAGGGGACTAAGCACACACCCCTGAGGGGCCCCTGTGTTGTGGGTCAGCGTGGCGGATGTGCTGTTGCCTGTCCTTACCACCTGGGGGCAGACGTCCAGGATCCAGATGCAGAGGGAGGTGTTAAGTCCCGGGGTCCTTAGCTTAGTGATGAGCTTGGAGGGCACAAGGGTATTTTGAATGCAGCGCTGTAGTCAATGAACAGCATTCTCTTGTCCAGGTGGGAGAGGGCAGTGTGGAGTGCAATAGAGATTGTGTCATCTGTGGATCTGTTGGAGCCGTATGCGAATTGGAGTGGGTCCAGGGTATCTGGGATGATGGTGTTGATGTGAGCCATGACCAACCTTTCAAAGCATTTCTTGGCTACAGATGTGAGTGTTACTGGGCAATAGTCATTTAGACATGTTACCTTGGCATTCTTGGGCACGGGGACTATGTTGGGCTGCTTGAAACATGTAGGTATTACAGACTGGGTCAGGGAGAGGTTGAAAATATCAGTGAAGCCTTAACCCAGCCAAGCTATGTAGCCTATGCCCTGTTACTGCAAGCAAATAGGACGACTGTTTTTAACATGAAGGAGGAGTAGGGTCTGGAGAGAAATAGTCTGGCCCATACAGCCAGGGAGTGGCCTTACTGCTTGACCTGGCCTCAGCCCTGCCTGCCTGCTCACATTAAGTCTGGAACAGGAGAAGAATAAACATCAGCATCACAGCTGCCATTGGTCATTGTGTTGACCCCTCCAAAAGGAAACTGCCTGGCTAAGGGTGGGGCCCAGGGACAGGAATTGCAACAGAAACAAAAGAAGAAAAACTGTATGCATTAGAGAGAGAGAGGTGGAAGGAAGAGACAGAGGGAGAGAAAGAGAGAGAGGGAAAATTCCTGTGCAGAACGGGAGGTAGAGGGATAAGGATTGATGGAGGCCAGAGAGGCAGTGTTCTGGAAGGATTTGGGGAAGGATCAGGGGAGACAGAGACGGAGACCAGAGTAGAGCTGTTAGTCCGGTCAGGCAGGGGAAAGCTGGTCAGACTCACAACAGTTTTGGGGTTAAAACCTCAGGTCAGTGGAGTCAGTCAGTGGTGGTCACATGCAGCACAGTGGGGCAACGGAAGGAAGTAGTCAAGCACTGAAGCACTGTTGATGTGTCTAAGTGACCCGTTCACCGGGATCCTCATTGATTGTTTCCAGACTGACTCAATGAGTGAAGTAAATTAGATAACAACAAGCGGGACTTAAACCACACCTATAGACATGGCAGGTATACACAAACACACAACAAGGCATTGGGAGGTTGTTGCGAGTCAGTGAATAGAACAATCCATCTTCCCTTTCGGAACGATTCATGTATTAAGAAGGATTGTTCCAGAGATTAGTCCAGCAGATAATGATGTCATGCTTCCTTGGACTCTACATGCATGATCAAGGAATATGTTGACTGAAAACGTTAAAGGATTTGTCTCTGGCTGTAGGTCTGGATAAATAAGTAGGGGTATTAACCCCCAACGGCCAAATCCCCCAATCTGGCCCCATTCTAATATCAGAGCTATGTCATCATCCCCTGCTATAGCTAAATACATCTGCACCTCTCCACAGCAATGAGTGATCAGCAGTCATAAGCGAGGCAATATAGCCTACAGGCTTTACAAAAACAGTTATTAATACTGATGGAGAATTTGGTGATAAGTTACTCTCATATTAAAGTAAAAAATATTGATATTCTATCAATAAAAAGGTGCACAAACTGTGATCCATTTTCCCACCAAAACAAGAAACTTATGTTGTGTGAAATTTGCATAAAACTATACATGATGTCCAAATGTGTATTTGAGCTGTGGCCTATTATACACCTTCAATGGCAGTAGGGTAAGGCTCAAGTATAACATGCCTTTCTGTGCAGAAGTAGAAGGCTTTCTGCTCACTGAATCAGTAACAATTGTTCATTGACTGATGTGATAGGACTAGTTCCCAGACTACACAAGAGGACATGAACTGTAAAATGGCAGAGTGAAATATACATTGACAGCCTACACGCATTAACTCACAGAGGGTCTGTAATTATATTCCACTACCTGACTCAAGGTGATAGGCAACTCTAAATTAATTGCTCATGTGTGTAACCATGGTTTCAGCTGAACAGAGGGGTGTCAGCAAGGGGACAGTCTGGCCCGCTACGACCTGTCCGCAAATTCGAATAAATCCAGACAATCACAGACATGAAGCTTCATGCAGGTTAATGGCGTAATTCCATTAGTCTAGCTAAATCATTTAAATGCCCAGCGTGTGGTCCACCGCTACAAATGGGCTTTATAACCTTGCATTCCTCCATTTGGAATTCCACTACAGCGCCCCTCGTTCCAAACGTTGTAATCGGGAATGTGGTCCTGGTCGGTGAGACCGTTAGGCTACGCATTCTATCCCCGCTGCTGTTGGCACGAGCATGGGATAACTCCAACTGGGCACCTTACATTCTAGGACACCTATGGAGACCTGTGTCGGTCACCTATAAAGTAGGCCTAGTCTGTGTGAAAGCAGGCTGCTATCAAGTGATCAATGATTGATCAAAGGACGCCATACAATTTTATGGGTCTATCTCACTTGGGTTGTAACCATCTTCTCCAAAGTTTAATAATGACCAATAGATAAACCGTGAAAATCATTAGTAGGCTATTAAGCCTACAGGCGTTAAATGTTCTTCCAGACACTGCTTCTTCTAGAGAGGAGGAAAACCCGATAGAATGAATTCAACCCTATAGCTTTTGAGGCAGACATCCGTTCACTGAACTGACCACCAGTCACGGACGGGCGGTTAAAGCAGACCAAAGTTAAGGGCAGAGTGGCAATGAGAAAGTGATGAACATCTGGAAGTAGGCTAATGAAAAGAGGAAGAATGGAAGGACCCACCCTCTCCCTGGAGTAACGGCAATCACGGGGTTTTCTTTAAATGAGGGTTTAATCTTAAAGTATTCAGGAATTCAACTTCAAAAGTTTCTTTGATTGAAGAAAGAACCTGATCGAAAAACGTTTTAGTTGAAGTTCCTAATTTTTACAAGTTTAGCCAAAAGAGTGAGGGTGGCAAGTTTCCAAATTGTTCCAGAACGCAAATATTAACTAAAGATCTTCTCTCCAATTTGAACAATAACCACAGTGAAAATGTGAGACCGCTCTCTCAGCTGTCAATAAAATTCAGCCAACATGACCTATTAACACAAAACGTCTCAGGGATAACACACGCGCCAGTACCCGATGCATTGTGTGCGCTCCCTCGAGGAGCGCATTATCGCCAATGATGCTCAGCCAAATAACCTACTATGCACGAGAACAAAACCACTCATTAGGCCATTAATACTTATGGTAATATTTAGGGAAAAGTGCACACGAATTCATACAAACATAACGCAGTTAAATAGGTAGAGAATGGGCAATACGAGACCCGTTACTTCTAGAAGTAAGACACAAACCGGGGAACGGATAGGACAAAAGAAATATTACGCAAGACACCATTTTGGACTTATTAATTGAGCAAACGTTAACATACAGGCTGCTGGGAATTAAGAATGTATGATCTTATCAAAAGGCTGTTGTACTTACCTATCCTTATAAATCCGTTCAGACGTCTTGGGCCAGGAGCGCTCACTGACATGGAGACAAAAACACCGCAGCCAAGCGGTTCAGAACCCCCTCCCTCCGCTCTTAAAGGGCCAGGAGAGCCTTTAGACCAGACTAGTACCTTAGGCTAGAAGCCCCATTCCACTCAGACATCTCTGCATATTCATTCAAAATGGTAAAATGTAAGAGTTGGAATAAGAGAGTCGTCGTATTAATGGCTCAGTGTGTCTTATAGAACTATAGCCCAATGCAAGGGTGACCTAAAGTCCGTCAGCATTGATTTCTTTCCATTCTTTAATTATTATTTTTTATCGGTGACTGCGCATGGGAAATATGGTCCCCGTAACATGACGTCATACTTTAGTCTCCCCTGGAATCTACCCGTGTCTTACAGAAGACTAAATAGTCGATTGGGGGACGTAAATGTGGTTACTGTTTTACAGAGAATGGATACACCACAGCTATATCACTGATTGATTAATGCCTAAAAAGGGTGGGTGTGTTTTTATTGTATAGCGTGTTACATATCAATAACACACACTACATCCATACAATGGGCGTTTACTTTGGCAGACAAACATTACGGCTACAATGTCAGGCACACAGGAAATTAATTGCACGATGAAAAATAAGAGAAAGGGGCGCATACTCCGACTTGAGCCGACATTAGGTTCAAATAGAGATCTGAGGGGTTCGCTCTGCATTGTCTGGCCAATAATTAGGTTGGTTCATGTCTGCAAAGATGCGTCCTGAGAGCCAGATGACTAAACCCGTTCAGTTTCTCCAGGATAACCCATCCACAGCCTATTCATTATCCACTCGAAATGGAACGCTACATCTCTTCTCATTTAAAAAATAAATAAAGCAATAATATGCCACATGTCAATACACATAAAAATTAGATACCCATCTGCATTATTAACACAATATACTACAGGCCTATAGCCTATCAATTAATAAACGAAGGTGTTTAATAATTGAGTTGTTTAAACATTTCCCCTGCTGGCTAAATCCAGTCCTGGGACTCATATTCCCAGGGTAGTAAAACCATGCGTCTAGAATGATTAACCCTCTCAAGGTTATATACAGTACAGTGCATTCGGAAAGTATTCAGACCCCTTGACTTTTTTTCACATCTTGTTACATTACAGCCTTATTCTAAAATGGATAAAATAAAATTCCTCATTCATCTACATTTTACATTTTAGTCATTTAGCAGACGCTCTTATCCAGAGCGACTTACAGTAGAGTGCATACATTTTATTACATTTTTACATACTGAGACAAGGATATCCCTACCGGCCAAGAGCAGACGCTCTTATCCAGAGCGACTTACAGTAGAGTGCATACATTTTATTACATATTATTATTTTTCTTTATTTTTTTACATACTGAGACAATGATATCCCTACCGGCCGAACCATCCCTACCGGCCAAACCCTCCCTAACCCGGACGACGCTATGCCAATTGTGCGTCGCCCCACGGATCTCCCGGTTGCGGCCGGCTGCGACAGAGCCTGGGCGCGAACCCAGAGACTCTGGTGGCGCAGCTAGCACTGCGATGCAGTGCCCTAGACCACTGCGCCACCCGGGAGATACACACACTACCCCATAATGACAAAGTGGAAACAGGTTTAGAAATGTATTTAAAATAAAAAACAAATACCTTATTTACATTAATATTCAGACCCTTTGCTATGAGCTCAGGTGCATTCTGTTTCCATTGATCATCCTTGAGATGCTTCTACAACTTGATTGGAGTCCACCTGTGGTAAATGCAATTGATTGGACATGATTTGGAAAGACACACCCCTGTCTATATAAGGTCCCACAGTTGACAGTGCAAAACTGAGCAATCGGGGGAGAAGGGTTTGGTCAGGGAGGTGACCAAGAATCCGATGGTCACTCTGACAGAGCTCCAGAGTTCCTCTGTGGAGATGGGGGAACCTTCCAGAAGGACAACCATCTCTGCAGCACTCCACTAATCAGGCCTGTGGTAGAGTGGCCAGACGGAAGCCACTCCTCAGTAAAAGGCACATGACAGCCCGCTTGGAGTTTGCCAAAAGGCACCTAAAGACTCTCAGACCATGAGAAACAAGATGCTCTGGTTTGATGAAACCAAGATTTTACTCTTTAGCCTGAATATCAAGCGCCACATCTGGAGGAAACCTGGCACCATCCCTACGGTGAAGCATGGTGGTGCCAGCATCATGCTATGGGGATGTTTTTCAGCGGCAGGGACTGGGAGACTAGTCAGGATCGAGGGAAAGATGAACGGAGCAAAGTACAGAGAGAGATCCTTGATGAAAACTTGCTTCAGAGCACTCAGGACCTCAGACTGGGGTGAGGGTTCACCTTCCAACAGGACAACGCAAGGGTGGCTTCGGGACAAGTCTCAATGTACTTGAGTGGCCCAGCCAGAGCCCGGATTTGAACCCGAGAGAACCTGGAGACCTGGTAATAGCTGTGCAGCAACGCTCCCCATCCAACCTGACAGAGCTTGAGAGGATCTGCATAGATCTGCAATACAGGTGTGCCAAGCTTATACCGTCATACCCAAGACTCAAGGCTGTAATTGCTGCCAAAGGTGCTTCAACAAAGTACTGAGTAAAGGGTCTGAATACTTATGTAAATCTCATATTTCTGTTTTTTTTTATTTGATAAATTTGCAAAAATGTATCAAAACCATTTTTTTTATTTGTCATTATGAGGTATTGTGTGTAGGTTGAGAAGGGAAAAAAACTATTTAATCTATTTTAGAACAAGGCTCTAACGTAACAAATGGTGGAAAAAGTCAAGCGGTCTGAATACTTTCCCAATATATTGTATATCAATCAGCACTGATAAAAGCAGACTGTTAAGATTGAGAGAACATTTTAATACAAAGCAGTACAAAAAAAAAAGAAAAGTGAATAAATAAAAAAAAGTTGTTATTTTCCTGACTGGTAAAAACAGTTTTAGACAAGCCTCGTGAAAACACAATAAACAGAGGAAATACAGTAGTTACAGACGTTGGTACGTAGGTGCGGCAGTGTGAATACAGTATAGTGCAATACAATAAAGGAGACACAGTCCAATACAGTAGTTAAAAAGACCTACATTATATGTTTCCACCAACCACAGGGTTGAAGATTCATTCCAGAACATGTGGAGTGTTTGTCAGCACAGAGGGAGAGAGAGAGAGAGGGGAGAGAGAGAGAGAGGGGAGAGAGAGAGAGAGAGAGGAGAGAGAGAGAGGAGAGAGAGAGAATGTCACTGCCAGTCTAGCAGTGCTTACCATGTGAACATCAGTGATGCAACAGTGTTTTTGGTCAGTTCAGTAAAAATAACATTTCACAGTGTCACCAGAGACCATTTGTAAGGCTCCCTCTCTTCCCAAAGCCACATCTCTCCAACCTACAATGTGTCCATTGTATGTTGATCTAGAGCAGGCGGGCCTCTAATGATCAAAATGTCATACTTCTTCATAATGAATTCCTGTCCTGATACAGGGTGTATGAAAGGGAGAAGTCAGTAGTGAAAGAATGTCAGTTATTTGGTATGAGGATCGTTGGTTACAGAACGACTCCCTGGGAACATTTAATGACTACGTCTGGCAGCAACTGGTCCCCCACCAAAATAATCACACACAAATTCACTAAGGCCACGAAACAGGCCTGCTAAACCACACAGTGTAACCACCCAGGCCCTTCCACAGCAAACATGACACATACACAAGCAAATGGAAAGAAGCCTATATCCTGTGCAGTCGGGGCAAGAAACACACTCAAACACAAACCTCCAAGCGCACACATTCAAACTCGGCCCAAAACAAACACGCAATTAGGGAAGCGCCTAGGAGCTGTTTTGGATTCTCCCGTTCAGGAAAAGCTACATTTAAACAGAGCGGAGATGAACAGAGAGGGAGAGGCATCCTTCTGGGTCCTCCTCAATGCAGAGAGACTCCACCTGAAAGCTGGTCTCTGTAAATGCCCAGGACAAAGAGAGATGGTCCAAACGACTATGTTTACAGTGCAGATAAACTTCCAGTATAAACAGAGGAAGCTTTTCCTATAGGAGTGTGAGAGACAGAGAGAATGGGGGGAGGCAGAGCAGAGCAGGAGAGGAAGACAAGAAACGAGTGAGTGAGGGGGGAGAGAGGTGGTATGGCCTGACACTGGGGGGGTTTGGAATAACAAGCTAGGGAGATGGAGGAGGATGGTGTGAGTGTTGAGGATCGACTGTTGGTGTGTGAACGGGGGTGGGGGAGACAGACAGACCAGTTGAAATCAAGAGTATGTCTCAAGCTCTCGGTTTCTTCTCTGTTGACGAGGTCTGCTGTGCTTCAACAGTCCCCCCGGCGGAGACTGGACCTACTGAAGGAATTTCTGTGAAGACATAAAAAGATCAAAAGACAGATTAAAATGTTGCTATCTGGACGAGGGTTTTGCAATGTGTGGATGAAGGAGCCTCTTAATTGCTGGTATGGTGTATGTCATTTTGTGTTCTGGCAGGTGTGGCTGTGCTGTATCTGGCTGTGATTAGAAATCCTCCAGCCCTCACATAAGACACGCAGCTGGCTCCAAAAACACCCAGTCAAAACCAACCAACAATGTGCTGACACTTTCCAAACCAGATCTGCTGAGATGATTGAAGCAGCAGCTGCATTGTGTGTGGATGAAGGGGTCCTACTAGTGGTACTCAGTGGGGCGTGATGCATGTTTGTGTGACTACGAGTATGTAAAGTGTCGAGTTACTACGGTGTTTTTCAAAGCAGAGGCTGGCAGTGGGGTGTTCAAATGGATTAGCTCACAGCGTGTGTGTTTGCATCTGTGTGTGTGGAAGACGGTGTCGAGTTACTATTGTGTAGGCTGTAGATGTCAGTGCTCTGTAGAGCTGGATGCGCTCATATTGTGTGTGTGTGTGTGTGTGTGTGCGCCTGTGTATTATGAGTGTGTGTGTCCATGCATGTTCAGTGTGTGAATCCAGTTTCTTGTACATAGACATGGAATCACTGGTCACTTTAATAATGTTAACATAATGCTTTACTCATCTCATATGTATATACTGTATTTTATTCTACTGTATTTTAGTCAATGCCACTCCGACATTGCTCGTCCTAATATTGACATATTTCTTAATTCCATTCTTTGACTTTTAGACTTGTGTGTATTGTTGTGAATTGTTAGATCCTACTGCACTGTTGGAGCTAGGAACAAGCCTTTCGCTACACCCGCAATAACATCTGCTAAATATGTGCACGTGACCAATACGATTTGATTTGTAACCTTTGTGTAGCAGACTGAAGCCCTGCAGCCGGCAGTGTCCTGTAGAGCTGGGGGATCTTGCGGGTGATGAGCGGTCCCAGAGACTCTTTCAGCTTATTGTAGTTCCTCTCCATTTCCTTGTGGTACTCTTTCTGGTCTGGACCAATCAGAGTCTTGTTTTTCCTCAGGGCATCCTCACACCTGCAGGAGAGGAAGGAACACACACACGGAGTGTCAAAGTCTGTTCACTGGGTTATTGAACCGTGTGTGTCAGACTGTATAGTCCATGTACAGACTTTGTAAGGTGTCATCACCTCTTAGTGAAGTCTTTAAAGCAGAGGCGTAGTTTGTTGTGATGACGGTACAGCTTGGGGTCATCGGGAATGTCAGAGAGAAAGACCTGGGCCACCTCCAGAGGGCCCTGCACACGAGAACGAGCGCGACACGAGAGAGACAGTTACGTACACGCTCCAGCATGTCAAACACACAAAGGGATATTACACACACACAGTACCTGGTTGACAGTGGTGCCCACGGAGCCCTGCAGCACCATCTGCAGCATCTTGGCGTCGGCAGGCTCCTGGTGGGTAGCGAAGGCCAGCTCCTGGGTCTTCTTCTGCATGTCCTCTATAGCCACCTCCATGGGCACCAGGATGATCTGGAGAGGAGAGGGGACAGCGAACATGATCATGAGCACTGCTTCACTGTGAGTGGATTAAGCTAGTGTTATGTACTGTAAAGCTCTATGAGGACCTGGAAAAACACTGCTAAATATAAATCATTTCACTGTTCACAGTGCTCACCATGTTTCACACTACAGTCATACATGTACACAGTGACCCACCTCCTCTTTGTGGATGACGTTGACGCGTGTCTTGATGTAGGGGAAAGCGTGGGACGTGGTGAGGATGGACTTGCGTTTGTACTGCTCGTGCAGGTCCCCGTGGGCGCGCCCGTCCAGGGTGAAGGGGGTGCAGTACATGAAAGTGCGCAGGTTGTAGTTCTTGTCGAAGTAGGTGATCCTCTCCTTCAGCTCGTACGTGTCGAAGAAGGGCTCCACGTAGGTGATCTGGAGGTAGGCCTGAGAGCCACGCAGATATACAACAAATAGATCAGTACTACGGGGTCATTCCTCAAGTCCCCATGTAAAAACCGCAACACAAACCTTCAGTCGTTTCTCTTTCTGAGACTTTGGGCCTTTTACCTTATTGGGGTCCAGCTTGTTCTTGTCCACATGGTTGGAGTCCTTGATTATCTCCACCACATCATCTCCAAACCGCTCAGCATAGAACTCCTGAACAAGATGTAGAGAGACATTCAAAAGACTGGTATCAGCTTATAACACACAACTCTGCAATGGTCCAGTGAGTTACAGAAAGGATCACTGATGTCTTCGGGTGTTATATAAATGATAATTTTCTTATCCTCCTCGTCATTCTCCTCAGACCGTACCTCTAGTCTGTAGGAGATCTCAGCCAGCTTGGTGATAGAGGGCTCCTTGTACACAAACTCCTGCTCATCCAGGTCCCCAAAGCGACAGCCGTAGAAGCCCACCCGGAAGTAGGTCCCAAACATCCTCTACACACTATAGAGAGGGGAATGGAAGACCGAGAGGGGGGGGAGGGGGAAGAATAGGAAAACAGAACACAGAGATTACTTTCAGAGTCACTTAGTCTAAACTGCCCTAAATTGACATGTTAATTTGGTCTAAGTTGTCCTAAATTTACATGTTAATTTGGTCTAAGCTGCCCTAAATTGACATGTTAATTTGGTCTAAGTTGTCCTAAATTGACATGTTAATTTGTTCTAAGTTGTCCTAAATTGACATGTTAATTTGTTCTAAGTTGTCCTAAATTGACATGTTAATTTGGTCTAAGCTGTCCTAAATTGACATGTTAATTTGTTCTAAGTTGTCCAAAATTGACATGTTAATTTGTTCTAAGTTGTCCTAAATTGACATGTTAATTTGGTCTAAATTGTCCTAAAACGACATGTTACAACCAGGGCTCCATATGCGACAACATATTTTGCTGTGTGACTTGGAGTTTAAATTTAGGAGTGCCTTCGTAAAGTATTCAGACACCTTGACTTTTTCCACATTTTGTTACATTACAGCCTTATTCTAAAATTGATTACATTGTTTCCCCCCCCTCAAATCTACATACAATACCCCATAATGACAAAGCAAAAAAAAAGTTTTAAAAATTGTTGCTAAATTATATAAAATAAAATAAAACGAAATATGACATTTACATAAGCATTCAGACCCTTTACTCAGTACTTTGTTGAAGCACCTTTGGCAGCGATTACAGCCTTGAGATTTCTTGGGTATGACGGAACAAAATAGGCACAGCTGTATTAGGGGAGTTTCTCCCATTCTTCTCTGCAGATCCTCCCAAGCTCTGTCAGTTTGGATGGGGAGCGTTGCTGCACAGCTATTTTCAGGTCTGTCCAGAGATGTTCGATTGGGTTCAAGTCCGGGCTCTGGCTGGGCCACTCAAGGACATTCAGAGACTTGTCCCGAAGCCACTCCTGCGTTGTCTTGGCTGTGTGCTTAGGGTCGTTGTCCTGTTGGAAGGTGAACCTTCACCCCATTCTGAGGTCCTGAGCGCTCTGGAGCAGGTTTTCATCAAGGAGCTCTCTGTACTTTGCTCTGTTCATCTTTGCCTCGATCATGACTAGTCCCCCAGTCCCTGCAGCTGAAAAACATCCCCACGGCATGATGCTGCCACCACCATGATTCACCGTAGGGATGGTGCCAGGTTTCCTCCAAACGTGATGCTTGGCATTCAGGCCAAAGAGTTCAATCTTGGTTTTATCAGACCAGAGAATATTGTTTCTCATGGTCTGAGAGTCTTCAGGTGCCTTTCTGCAAACTCCAAGCGGGCTGTTGTGTGGCTTTTACTGAGGAGTGGCTTCCATCTGGTCACTCTACAATAAAGTGTCATGTTGCAGAGATGGTTGTCCTTCTGGAAGGTTCTCCCATCTCTACAAAGGAACTCTGGAGCTCTGTTAGAGTGACCATCGGGTTCTCGGTCACCTCTCTGACCAAGGCCCTTCTCCCCCGATTGCTCAGTTTGGCTGGGTGGCCAGCTATAGGAAGACTTGGTGGTTCCAAACTTCTTCCATTTAAGAATGATGGAGCCACTGTGTTCTTTTGGACCTTCAATGTTGCAGAACCTTTTTGGTACCCTTCCCCGGGAACATCAGTGCTACCAATAACATTTTTTAATTTAGAGCCCTAGTTAAAACATTGAAACCATATGCTACCACAGCAACCAGTAAATACACCCCAGAGAGTTGGAGCCAGTCAATCTTGTGCAACTGTTTTACACAACTATGTATTGGTTAAGTGTGTGAAAGTGTGAATGCAATGCAATACCGTGGTTTGAATAAGTGTTGGGGAGTTTTATTACATTTCACTTACCAGTTAGGAAACATCATCCAGAAAGGACAGGAAAGGCAGGGAAACCACAGGAAAGAGAAATCAAATATTATTGTTTAAATGCATTTATAAACTGGGTGATTTGAGCCCTGAATGCTGATTGGCTGACAGCTGTGGTATATCAGACCGTATACCATGGGTATGACAAAACATGTATTTTTACTGCTTCAATTACGTTGGTAACCAGATTATAATAGCAATAAGGCACCTCGGAGTTTGTGGTATATGGCCAATATACCACGGTTAAGGGCTGTATCCAGGCACTCCGATTTGCGTCGCGCCTAAGAACAGCCCTTAGCCGTGGTATATTAACCATATACCACACCCCCACGTGCCTTATTGCTTAAATAAACTCAATATCCGTTAAGTTACACAAACAAACAGCATATTTAATTTACTTTACCTCCCATCCAGAACTCTGGTTGTAGATTTTGTTAAAGGCGTCCTGCAACTTTCCATGGACAATAGCCAGCTTCTTGAAGTCTCTGTTGGCCTCGTGGACCGGGAGTAGGATCTTATACACCTCGTTGATGGCCTCGTACATGGAAGCCTGCAGGGGAGATACAGTATGAAACAGTGAGAAGTCTACCTACAGCGCACTACAATTCATATATACTTTTTCAAAAACCTGGCTTTCTCTATGTGAACATACAGCTCTGACTATTTACTAGGTGGTAAGGCAAACGGATGCTGTGTAGGGCGTCCACTCAAAGAGAGATTCAAAAGCTATTCATCACGTATTTAAGGAAATCTCAATGCAAAGAAGATCTGAGTAATACCATGTGGAAGGAGGTTGCAGCTTGCTCCAGCAGCCCCACCAGCCCCAACTCGCTGAAGTACTTCCCCGCACAGATACCCTCCTCCTCCGGGGACAAGATGTCATCAGACACCGCTGACTCCTCCAGAACATTAGACGAGATGTGCTACAGCAGGTAAGGGACAGAGCAGTCAGGAAACGACTAAGGTTTTGAGGTATACTATAATGGACAGGAAAACACACACACTCCTGACCTGGAAGGTGACACAGCCAATGGGCAGGTAGCGGCAGTCCTCCAGCATGTTGAGGTACTCTGCCACCAGGGCGGCGCTGTGCACCAGGCAGTGGGCTGCCTCCGCGTGGTTCCCTCTCTCCGAGTGCTTCCCCGCCATGTTCTGCAGCCACGTCAGACGCAGGTCAGGGGAGTTTTGATAGCCCTTAGCAATCCTGAGGGTGGGGTGGGGTGGGGAGACAGAAAATCAGGTCGGTACATAGCTAATGTAATCCAAGCCGGGGCGGCAGGTAGCCTAGTGGTTAGAGCGTTGGGCCAGTAACCCGAAAGGTTGCTGGATCGAATCCCCGAGCTGACAAGGTAAACATCTATCATCCTGCCCCTGAGCAAGGCAGTTAACCCACTGTTCCCCACACGCTGAAGACGTGGATGTCAATTAAGGCAGCCCCCCGCACCTCTCTGATTCAGAGGGGTTGGGTTAAATGCAGAAGACACATTTCAGTTGAAGGCATTCAGTTGTACTGACCTGGTATCCCCTCTTACCCTTTGGATTTCTCTTTACTCCGTTTGTGGATGTGAATGTGTTTGAGAGAAAGTGGTTGTGTCGATGAGACAGCTGTTGTGTGTGTAATACCTGTACATGAGATCAATGAGCATCTCAGGGTCCTGCTGGTGCTCCTTCATCTTGACTGTGTCAGTCAGAATCATGTGCAGATTGAAGACCAGATCCTGGACCTGTTCTGGGAACGGGGAGTCCCGTAGCTCCAGGTCCTCCTCTGCGTAGGTCAGGATGGTTTTTAGGGAACGTCGGAGGTGCTCCTCGTTGAAGTTCTGAGATGTCCCCACCAGGGAGGACAGGGACATGGTGACCTGCATCTTCACCCGGGCAAAGTTCTACACCAGAGAGAGGATGAGTCAATACTCAAGACTACAGAAGGGATGTGACCAATACAGAATTCCACAACATGTCAGTTGATGGTGTTGAGACTGAACTGGAACCATCTTTACTTCTATTCTTATTGTTGTTGCATTGTTGACAGGTGAACCTGCAAGTAAGCATTTCATTATAATATATACACCACGTATATCCTGCGCATAGGACAAATATACTGGATTTGATTTGTATTATTGTGGGAAGATCTTAGACTGGAAATCCAAACTGAATTCACGCTTCCTTTCACTATTGTTTCACGTCATAACAGTTAAACGGAGTGTGAATGCAGTTTGTCTTTCCAGGCTATGACAAGCTTCTGTATGAGTGAGACTCACGTTGCCGATCTCAAAGTTCTGCCTCATCAGCAGGTAGAGGGAGGCGGAGGCTTGACTCCGGACAGAGCCCACACTGCTGCTGCAGTGGCGGAGCAGACGCAGACACAGGTCAGCACACAGCTCTGTGTCCTCCTCAAACAGCATCTCTGGGAACTACACACACGGGACACACAACACTTAATCCACACACACGAAGACATGTAACTTTGTGTGTGTAACTAACATACGGGCGTGCACACACCCACACACACCTTGAAGACCAGTCCCCTCTGTGTAGTGAAGCAGTGCTGCAGGAAGAGGGCACTCTGACTCCCTGCCATGCTGTGGAGGAGGACTCTCAACACTCCGCCCAAAACACTCTCCTTCAGCTCCGACGCCAGCACCGTCTTCACTATGATCTCCAGCGTGTCCAGGACGACCAGAGAGGCTTCAGTGGCCAGGTTTCCATCCACCACGGACTCCTGCTCCGTCTCCGCCTTGGTTCTGCAACGAAACAGGGTTTACAATCACTCAAGACACACACAAATCCGTACAAACGTCACTATACAACGTGCCTACACAAATACTGAACACAGACCGTTGATGACAAGTTCTATCAAGTCATTGGTCTACCTTCGGCATTCATCTGTGCATATGGCGGGGACCTACTTGTCGACTCTGTCTGTGTTCTGTCTCCAGTGAGTGACGTTCTTCCTCCATCTGACATTCTCATTGCCATATGGACTCCGCTCTGAACCAAAACAAAACATACGGACACTTGTAACAACCACAAAGGAACATTGCATGTAGAAAATCTCAAACACTACGATGGCCCATCCGGTGCTGGTACCTCTGCAGCGACGGACCATCTCCTGTCGGGCTCCGATGGTTCCCAGTATGGCCTCCTCTAGACGAGCCTTCATGTCCTGAGACTTCTTAAACGTCAGGCTGTTGATACGCTCCAGAGCCTTCTTCCCCTGGGACAACCAATCAGAGATGGAACGGTCAGAACAGCTATAATAGGATGTATTCAGGTCGGAGAGTCCAACAGGGGTAACAGGTGAAGGACGAGAGGTACAGCGGTCTGATCAGTGAGGGGGGACAGAAGTGGTGCCTACCTTGTACTCGAAGCAGGACACGGAGAGGTGCAGCAGGTCTAGCAGCCTGTTGATCTGCAGCACAGAGAGGTCTGACACCCAGCTCTCCAGCAGAGCAGCGTCTGCGTTCTTCAGAACCCACAGGAAAGACACCAGCAGAGTCCTACTGCACTCTGCCGACAGAGAGCTGCACTGACGACCAGCCTGGGAGAAAGATGAACGCCTACATTAGGGCTAGGAGTTTTTCCTGATGTCACTTTGAAACTATGTCACTTTGCAAACTATGTCACTTTGCAAACTATGTGGATGGGAAAGAGTGTCAGAGGAGCTCATGAGCAGTGAGCCATCTACAGGTAGTGAGGGGTAGTTCAGTATGGCGGCTGTCATTAGAAGGCATGCTGTACCCCCTCTGGTGTTGTCGATTTGCCCCATGCTGGTACTGTACCTTAGTGTGGAAGTGTACTACAAAGGATCTCAATAACAGAGGGAGGGGGAAAATGAGTTCAATCGTTACCAGGGTTACTGGAGTTACAAAAAATGCCTGAGATATGAAAGCCTGAGGCAGTAAGCTCCACACAGCAGAGGGGGGCTGATGGTGTCTCATTACTCACCACCGTGGGCATGGTGAAGTTGGGGGCTTTGGCATGCGGCAGCGGGGAGCCAGCGATCGCCATGGCGACAGACTGACTGATGGTTCCGTTGTCTGGTTCCCCGTCCTCTTGCATAGCGGGGGCGTGGCGGCCCCGGGCGGGAGAAGTGTCTGACAAACACAGGAACAAAACATACTGCTGATTCTATCAACCTAAGCGAGAATAACTAACTAGCATGCAATCTCCCACCTCCAATCAGGGTTTAAACAACGCCACATGGGCAGAGAAGAGGAAGATGATACTGGTTAACCTACAGCAGGGGTAGGCAACTAGATTAGGCCGCGGGACGATTTTTGTCGGAGCGGATGGTTGGGGGGCCATAACATAATTATAATAATTTATACACTGCAAATTGACCACAACTAAGCCCAAAAACAGATTGTATTTGAGAATAACAATAATTTCAAACCTTGATTACATTGAGACATCGTTTTCTTATTTGTGGGAATACTTGGGAACAGACTTCCTAAATTAATTCCTGGTGATTGGACAGTGTTTTATTACAACCTCCAAAAAACCTGCTGGACGTTTTTGGCACGCGGTCAGCCTGTTGCCGACCCCTGACCTACAGAGTGTCCTTCTCACCTGTGAAGTCATGGAGCTGGGGCAGGGTGTCCATGACGATGGGGATGAGGGGCAGGTAGAGCTGGGCGATGTGGGTTCGCATCTGGGGGTCCGTGTAGCGAGGGTCCGCATCATGACTGCACATCAGAGAGTGGACTGCACTGATGGCCTTCTTATGCAGGAAAAACACCCTGGCGGAGACTGAATGAGTCAGTACGTGCCGTGTGTGTCTAGTTGTGTGTGTGAGCTTGTGTGTGTGTGTGTGTGTGTGTGTGTGTGTGTGTGTGAAGCCTCCTCACCCCTCCGCATCAGGCTCCAGGATGAGGGATAGTTCAGTCAGCAGCAGGCCAGACAGGAAGTGTTGCTGTCTGAAGGGGACGGAGAGCTCAAACATACTGGCCACACCCTGGTCCTGGTGCATACTGGAGAACGCTGAACCCTGAGAGAGGGAGGGAGATGGATGGATGGTGAGAGGAGGGAGAGGAAGGACTTTCTAGCAAGAGTATTACTACAGATGTCTGCAGATGACAAAGTTGGCCCATGGTCAAGATCACTGTGTTGCCTAGTAATGAATGGAGCCTCCAGTCCAGTGGAGTTACCTGGGAGGTGGTGGAGGAGGTGGAGGGGGAGGGCGAGGCGGGGGGGCTGAGGGTGGAGCAGGGTAGGTTGAGGGTGACATAGTGTTCATGGCTGCACACGATGCGGGTGAAGTCCATTCTCAGAGCAGTCAGAGAGCTGGGGTTCTGGGCTGTGTGGAACTTGTTGGCGATCTGACACACACGCACACACACACACACACACACACACACACACACACACACACACACACACACACACACACACACACACACACACACACACACACACACACACACACACAGTTCAGGTATGTGTAAGACAACGTATTCAGGGACTGGTTGCAGTAAAAGCAAATGATGTCATGTGTGTTTGTCATTTGTGATGACTCGGTTGATGACTGACAGTGGGTGTAAATACTGCCTTGTATTGTGGCAGAATAGTGACACTGTCTGTATGCATGTTCGTACGTGCCTGTTTGTAGTAGAACCCGAAACTCACTATCTGAGAGTGGGTGAGTGGGTGTCTGTGTTTATCATTGGAGCAGATGACAGGACCTGTGTGTGTGTGTATGTGTGTGTGTGTGTGTGTGTGTACCTGTTTGTAGTAGGAGCGGATGAGGTTGAAGACAAAGCCACGGTCCATGAGAGACAGCAGGTCATTCAGGAAGAAGGCCAGACTGTTGTTTAACCTCTCCACAAGCTCCACATCCTGAGAGAGAGACAGGGAAGGAGGGCGAGAAAAGGAGGGAGAAAAAGGGAGGGAGCGAGAGAGAGGGAGGGAGAGGTATAGAGGGAGAGAGAGAGGAGGGAGAGAAAGTCCGTGATTAGAGAATATGGGAAGGGTTAAGAGGACAGAAGGTATACTTTGTATTCCCTAAAAAAGGGAAACGTGACTCCTATGTTCTGCAATTCCGTTCTAATGGCCCTTGGGTTGTGGCCACTGTACCTTGTGGTATCGCCCTGCTACATCAGCACTGATAGCCCCCACTAGAGCAGCGATGTCATCCACAAAGCGGTCTGGGAAGCGCTGGCGTCTGGGAAGGTCTATCCGGGAGGACAGGAACAGGTGGTGGGACATACTCTTCGTCTGGGAGAGGAGGAGAGAGAGGGAGGAAAAGAGGGATCACGGATTGTATCTAATTCTTCAAATGAACACTGGCTATGTAAAACATCATATTCCTTCACGCTTTTCTCTGAATGACAAATTTGACCAACTGTTTCTTGATTTACGGAAATCCATAAACGGCCTGTGTGATGAGGACGAGTGAGTAAGATCAAGATCTCATGAACGATGCCATACAGACACAACCTTCATTATCCTCGTCATTCAGATGCGTACCATGAGTTGGAAGAAGAACCAGGCCTGTTGCAGTGCTGCCTCCCTCACTGTGCTGGTGCTCACCACCCACTGTAGTGCCAGCTCCTCATGGAGCAGCTACACCAGGAAGTAAACAGGGTCAGAGAGAAACACCCAGGCAGAGTGCAGTACACCACGGTTAGCAACACAGAGGCTAACGCAGGAAAAGCTAGCTGAAATACGCAGGTAAAAATGTGAACGTGTGAAAATACTGAGCTAACACTAGCACCATACAATCTCTCATAAAAAGGTAGGGCTGTCTGCTAACAAACACAGTGAAAAAAGCTACTACTGCGCTAACAACAGGATTATTGTCGAACACTAACATGTGATAAATCCTGTCGGTAGCATTAGAGGAACATGAGACTCTAGACAGGTCTTATAATGTAGGCTTATTCTGGGAGATCCCAGATAACACACTTTACTCATACCTGGCTTTGATGACTGTGTCAACATTCAAAAGGTGATGCATTAAACAACTACTTATCTCGCTCTCACACACACAGAGACACACACACTTACAATATGAACTGATAAGCACCTGTGTGTGTGTTACACATACTGACAAACACAGAATGGATGAGGATGGACAAGGGTGTTAATATAGTGTTTTAGACAGTGTATGACAACGGTACCTTCTTGGCAATCTGTCTTGTTGGAGCTGAACAGAAGGTGGCGCTGTCCACAAAGGCAGACATGCGATTGCAGCCACGATCACTTGCCTGACAGAGTAGTGGAGCGATGGAAACACAGTGACGAAGACAAAGAGCAGGAGTGAGCAAGGTGGAAAAAGATGAATGAAAAATGTAAGAAATGTGATGGATGGCTAGAGGACTTCCTGGACTCAATTGACTAGCTTGGATAGAACTGACGTTAGCGCCAGTGGCGTTCAGATGTTCCATGCGGTTGATAGGATGAAATGTGATCCTAGTGGAAAGCATAATTGTGAATAACAAGTCGAGCTAAGCCAAGGAGGGGAAAAGGAACAGACCAATGACAGACAGACAGCTGACAAAACGGACCGTAGACAAACAGCGCAGCGCAGCAGCCACATAGGAGTGGAGGAGGGAAGGGCAGCGAGGAGGGTGGTGTTGGGTATGGGGTGAACATGGGGTTTGTTCTAGAGGCCAAAACGTTACAGAATGTTCACATAGAAATGTATCGGGTAGAACAGACTCATTGGCTCGTGTAGAATAGGGAACCATGTCCGCTCTAGTCATTATATTTCTCTCTGCAACGTTCTGAACAATTCTGGTTACTGAATGAACCGGCACCCATGGTGGAGAGGTAGGTAGGTAGTTGAAGGTAGGGAAGGAGGGTTGTTGGCACCTGCTTGAGCTCACAGGTGAAGTTGGGGTTCCGGCGTAGCACAGCTCTGGAGCCCCCGGGGGCATAAGCAGAGTTTACCCAGGAGTGGGAGCGGTCTATCCCCTGAACATCATATCACATCAGCCACCACACCGACACACAGGCAGCCACAGGCCATGGGGGGAGAGAGGGAGCGAAGGAAGGAAGGTTAGGGAGGGTGGGAGGGGTGGAGACAAGGGTCAAATTAGAGGGAGGAGAAGGAAGCAAGAGAGGGAGAGAGAGAGGAGGGGGGAGGGGAATAGCAAGGGATAGAACACAGAGGGACAGACAGACATAGGCACACCACAAGATTGCATAATTGGCAACAGCGGTGGAATCAACCAACATTTGGCACAAACAGACAGGAATCACAGGCATGCACATCAAGATACGACACCGGAGCGTCACTATGGGAGGACGAGGGGAGTCTGATTGTATGTTTATTCACAGGAAACACGTCGGACGGACATTCAGCGTACATTTAAACAGCCAGAATGCCATTTAACCCCAATTTGAGTAAGTGTCTATGTTTAGACTGGAAGAGGCAGCAGCGCTATCATAAGCACACAGATAACATATTCAGGAGTTCGTCACATAGTGCCTTTACTTCCCCAACTAGAGAAGAAACGGAACAGGTTGTATTTACAGTGCCTAGACCGGACAGAACAGGCTGTATTTACAGTACCTAGACAGGACAGAACAGGTTGTATTTACAGTACCTAGACAGGACAGGTTGTATTTACAGTACCTAGACAGGACAGGTTGTATTTACAGTACCTAGACAGGACAGGTTGTATTTACAGTACCTAGACAGGACAGGTTGTATTTACAGTACCTAGACAGGACAGAACAGGCTGTATTTACAGTACCTAGACAGGACAGAATAGGTTGTATGTACAGTGCCTAGACAGGACAGAACAGGTTGTATTTACAGTACCTAGACAGGACAGAACAGGTTGTATTTACAGTACCTAGACAGGACAGGTTGTATTTACAGTACCTAGACAGGACAGGTTGTATTTACAGTACCTAGACAGGACAGGTTGTATTTACAGTACCTAGACAGGACAGAACAGGCTGTATTTACAGTACCTAGACAGGACAGAACAGGTTGTATGTACAGTGCCTAGACAGGACAGAACAGGTTGTATTTACAGTACCTAGACAGGACAGGTTGTATTTACAGTACCTAGACAGGACAGGTTGTATTTACAGTACCTAGACAGGACAGGTTGTATTTACAGTACCTAGACAGGACAGGTTGTATTTACAGTACCTAGACAGGACAGAACAGGTAGTATTTACAGTACCTAGACAGGACAGAACAGGTTGTATTTACAGTACCTAGACAGGACAGAACAGGTTGTATTTACAGTACCTAGACAGGACAGAACAGGCTGTATTTACAGTACCTAGACAGGACAGAACAGGCTGTATTTACAGTACCTAGACAGGACAGGTTCTATTTACAGTACCTAGACAGGACAGAGGACAGAACATGTATTTACAGTACAGAACAGGTTGTATTTACAGTACCTAGACAGGACAGAGGACAGAACAGGTTGTATTTACAGTGTCTAGACAGGAAAGAGGCAATGTCTAAGATAGCTGTATTACCGGAGAGGAGCCAATGAGAGAACTCAATTCAATACCATTTGATTTGTATTGGAGGTAGAACTGACCTTGCTGCCGATGATCCTCTGCACCTCCTCGTCAGGTGACGTGGGGGTGCTGGCCAGGTCAGGGTTGGAGTTACTGATGCTCTTGGAGCGGGCCAGGTGCAGGGTGCTGGGGCGGGCCGTTGCCCTGGACAACGTGGCGTACTGGATGGGCAGCTCGTAGGCCGGGGTGGCACCCCCTGGTCAGGGAGAAGAGGAGGGCACTGATACCAAAATACACACTTATGCTCATTTTAGTAGTTGAGTGAGAATTCTCCAATCACAAGGTGAAATGAATCACACACAAGCACATCAGAGACATGGATAGATTAAAATACTCTTCCTTGAAAGCATTGGGACTACATCATTACAGCTGGTGTGGAGATATAGTGAATCTTCAGTGTATGCTGTTCCATTCCTCACCAGTAGGGGGCATGGCAGGCTCGGCAGTGGGCAGGTGGAAGCAGTAGTGGATGTAGGAGGCCAGCAGGTTGTTCCTGCCATGCTGGTCCTGGTTCCCCTCCAGGTTCTTATGGATCTGGTTGACCAGCAGGGACATGGCCTCGAACGCTGCACGGCCCAGGTTCACTGAGAGATGGGAATGGGGAAAAAGAGGCAGAGATCACACATGGGTTTGCACTTTTGGGACTGTTCCATTTATTCCATTGTACAAGGCAAGCTCAATCGAGCGTAGACGTAAATTATTTTTTAAATGTATCCTAGATCTGGGAGAAATATTTGACCAGGAGTGTTTCTGTGGGAGAGTGGGGATCTTGAAAGGGCGATGAGGGATGAGTCAATCTAAGATGGCCGTCCTCTGTAAAGTCGGCCAAGCCACTCACCGATCTGTCCTGCGATGACGGGCGGGTGGACGATGAGCAGGATGAGTTTGGAGAGCAGCTGGTGGAGGAAGCGGACGCAGGTGTCGAGTAGCGCCCCCCGCAGGCCGGTCATGCTGGCCTTCAGCTCACCCTCCACGTTGGCCTCACTGATGATACAGTCCTTCAGACGGAACGGGAACGAGTACTCCTCCAGGACGTAACACAGGGTGAAGAACTTATCCAGGTGGGGGTCCTAAGAAACAAAGTCACATTGGGGGGGGGGGGGTAATTCATTTAATTTACAATCCCATTGCCGAGAGTATTAGAGTAAGTGAGAGAGAGAGAGAAGTGTGGAGAGAGAGAGAGCGAACGAGAGAAGGAAAGAGAGTTACCTGAGTGTGAACTGAGGAGGCAGCTGTCACCTCCACATTGAACACCTGCTTGTGATTATCCACCCACTTCATGCCTGGAAGCTGCACCTGCAATACACACACATTACCTACATCAAAACTCAGCCACACACAGACTAAGCATACAAACTCGTGAGTTCATGAGAACTAAGCATGCATGTGCTCGCACACTTACGTCAGGGGTGAGGACGGAGTAGCTGGGTGGTGGTTTCTCCACAGAGACCGGCAGACTGAAGGAACCGGCCCGTAGGCGGCCATGTTGCATCAGAGGAATCCACTGTGGACACAGACAATGTAATGCACATTATTACATCACACATAAATAAAAGACACAGCACAGCCAATCACTGATGACACTTCTAGTGTTTCAAAGGCCTAAATATTAGTAGCTTGTAACTGAGGTATGTAATGGGTAGGGAGGCACCCTAACTTGGGTCCATAGTTTCCCCTGGTCAGGTAAGTGGAAAAAACCTCTGGGTCCTAGTGAAGCGTACTCACGGTGTATCCCACGGGGGTCTCCAGGGGCGTGTTCTGTTTGGGCTGACAGCTGATGTGGTAGAAGGTGAACAGGAGGTGGTGGTTGTCTGTCAGGTTGGCTGGAATCTTCATCTTCACCTCCTCATAGAACTCTGGAGACCTGAGGACAGAGAGAGAGAGAGATAGGTGAGAGAGGGAAGGGGAGGAGGAAATAGACAGAATGAGAGGAGTGTAACAGGAAAGGTGTGGAAGGGAACGGGCTCTTACTTGTCATGGTAGATGACGGGTGAATAAGCCTCTGTAAAGAACTCAGCACAGCTGGATTTCCCAAAGATCACCTATTATGATGAGAGGAGACCGTTTTTATTGGATCTATGCCCTTACACAAAACACCCTCCCGCACCAACTTTGTCCTCAGAGCATTCTTGATACACAAGGGAAAATGTTGAGTGTGAAAAACCCAGCAGCGTTGCAATTCTTGACACACTCAAACCGGTGCCTGGCACCTACTACTATACTCTATTCAAAGGCACTTAAGTATTTTGTCTTGCCCATTAACCCTGTGTGTGAATGGCACACATACACAATCCATGTCTCAACTGTCTCAAGGCTGAAAAATCCTTCTTTAACCCGTCTCCTCCCCTTCATCTACACTGTGGATTTCACAATTGACATCAATAAGGGATCAAAGCTTTCACCTGGTCAGTCTGTCATGGCCTAATGTTTTGTAACTCTGTATGTCCATAAAGGAATTTACCAGAATCCTTCTCAGAACTGCTACATAAATAACATGCCATACTAAATGAAATGTAAGGTTCCTTAGCATTACAGTTGGAAGTCTTCCAAATTAGGTCATTTATAATTGCTGGTTTCTAAACATCATTAATTGGATTTGACAGTTTTTCACATTTTATGGACTGGGAATATGTCCAATAGTTGTTTAGATGTCTCCACAGGGCTTCTTCAATGGATTAGGATATTGTTGCCAGGGTCCCAGATTAGATTAGCGTGTGTCCTAAAGGCGCCAATCGGATTAAGAATCCACTGCACTGAACAACACCACAGCTTTTAGACAGGAAGTTAATTCTGCAGTAAAACCCTCCTTCAGTTTGTTATAACCATCAAAAAGGTTGGCTGTTTCCAAAAAACAGGAACTAGGGTTACCTACCCCCAACTCAGTTAAACACACTAGACATTCTTGTAGAGTGACCTACTCTTGTGGGGCACATCATATTTCACAGCATCAGGCTTTTCTTTGTGAGGGGGACGCCATTGTCCTGAGAGCACTGTGTTACAAATCTGTAGAGGTTTCCTGTTTTGTGATTGGCCTGCTTCACCAGTCCACCAATCACTCACCGGCATGGCCAGACTGGGATCCTCTCCTGCCATGAACTGCACCTTGACAGCAATGTTCCTGACTGAGCCCTGCCGACTGCTGAAGTTCAGGCTCTGGGGGTAGATATACAGCAGGTTCCTGGAAGTGGAGAGGAGGAGGACAAGATGAGGGAGAAGAAAGAAATGTCAGTGAATTTGAATTCCCTAATACAACCTGGAAGGCATAGAGGGGTCATTACACTCTAGTTTCAGCTCAGCTAGCCTACACGCTGCGGCTGCCTGCCAACATATCCTACTAACTAACGCACGCACCACAGGGAACATGCATGGTCAAATCAATTCTATCTGGCATGTGACTACAAAAACAGAATATCTAGCCTAAATTAGAGGGTAGTATTAGGACATTGCTGCAGATTTATAACAAATCAAAAGATAAATCTTAACAATTAGGCCTATAAAGTGAGAAGGATTGGGAGAGAGAAACCATGTGTTTCGAGGAAGCATGTGAGTGACCTTCAACTCCTGTCCAAGTCAAACATGTGAAAGAACTTGAGAGCATACCAGTATATTCCAATCCAAAATGTTATTTACTTAGCAAGAACATTGTTAATCTATCTAGTATCCACACACTCACAAACAACACAGAGCAGTGTGACATTATATTGTCATGGTCTGATGGTCAGCCCAATATAATACTGTGCCTGGTTGCATAAAACATCTTAAGTGTTTCTCTTAAGGATTTACCTTCAGGAATAATGTCCCCTTACCTAAGATAATTGTTGAATGGCGCTGCATAGAGCCCCTCAAACGTTTCCCATAGGTGAGGGCATACTTAAGGGTACTTAATGGGTTTTTAGGACCGTTTGAAGGCATGTATGGCAGAAAAAGTATCTGGTTACCATGGAGACGACCTGATTACTGACTGAAGGTCTTGTCAAAGAGCATTTATTTTGGGAGATTGCAAAATAAAACATATACATTCAAAACAAATTGATTCAGAAGATAATAAAACAAGTTTATTTTAGTTACCTTTTTCTCAACTTGTTTCTATTCATTTCTAAAACGTCAAGCTAACTTACAGAGTAGGTAGCTAACTAGCCAGCTGGCTTTGTAGCCATTGATTATGCACCTTCCATTGTTTAGCTAAGTAGCTAGCTAGCTGGTTGATGTTTTCCTTTTGCAACCAGGGCAGAGGAAAACATTCACCTTCACAAATTCTGTTTACATTGAGATCCATACTGAATATAGCACTTAAGGGACCTCATGGGCACCATTAACCTTTTCACTTAATTTAAGAGAGAAATTCACCTTAAAATGTTTTGTAAATCTGACTTAAAGTTAAACTTGAGATGTTTTATGCAACCAGGACCTGGTCCATATCTACCAGGACAAACAGAGACTCAGTTGATGTTAATGTAGGTCATGTGTATTTGACACCTGGAGGCCTGACAGAGTTACTCCAGAGGTTGGGATGAATGCCAAGGTCAGCCTGACTAAGGCCACAGAGCTGATCTCTGATTGGACCACGACTGAGCTAATGTTTCACAGTAATTTTGAACATCCAATATAAAATAGTCGTATCATTACTGATATCCGATGTGAGATGAAAAAGATACTACAGACCTGAGGCACTTAGACATACAGCTGAGAAAAGGTACCTTTTTAACGACAACTGAGGAGTAACAACACCCTTAACAAAGCTTTAAGACAAACAGGCATAGGAAGGGGCACAGGGCGATTCTCACGAGATTTCGAGTCGATAGTCTCTCTGAAGAGACAAAGAAATAATCTCTCCATATAGCCTCTGTCCTCAGATCAGGATGAGGGCCACACTACTCTGCCTGCTGTGTATGGCCATGTGTTTAACAGGGATCCCAGCCAGCCCCGTCCGGAAGGCCCAGAAGAACAACCAGGCTGCCCCCATTGATGACATGAACGTGCTGATGTACGGCGTGCTGCAGTTCAGCGAGACCCTCCACCACGTCTACGAAAGCACCGATTCCAAATTTGCGCGGATTGAGAGGTCGCTGAGGAGACATGAGGAAAGGCTGGAGAGGCTGGGCCAGGAGGCAGGCCAGGCCGCAGAGAAGGAAAGACAGATGAGACAGGTGCTAGGAGAGATACAGGTGAGGAAACATACTCGTCCTGCTCTGACAAAGGTCTACTGTGAACGGAAACTTGCCAATTAAATTACTGAAATGTGCATAGATCTAAGTGTGCAGAGGCTTTTTATTCAGTAGAATTTGGATCTTGCACCTTAGCTACTCTGTCAGGTGTACATTAGATTTATCTGTTTACCGGAGAAAACACACCCAGTCAGACACCTCAAACTAACTCTGAAAGTGTCATCAATTGGTAGAGGGTTAAGCATCTAAAATGATGATCAATTTGTGAAATTCACTCCAGAGCGACAGGGCAGACAGAGATAACCCTGCTTTGCCAACAATCTGAAATCCCAGTCAGTCAGATAAGCTCTATTCCTCTGGGCTCCAACAGGGAGAGAGAACAGCTGAAAAGACACCATTGGCTATTTGGCTGAATGGGCCAATAACTGCCATGAACCGGAGCACTCAATTATCTGGCTAGCTATTCAACATAAACACAGAGCCATGTACATGTTCGTTTTGTTTACTCAATATAGATCCTAATGTTCTGAGAACAGAGAATGGCATTGCCCAGCCAGTGTATGTTGAGGCCAAGGCAGTTTGAGCAGCTGGTCTGAGATCAGTGGGAGGGAGAGGATTTAAAGCCAGATGCTCTTTTCCAAGGGCCAGATGGCTGGGCTGCAGTCAGAGGCTGAGGAGGCCGAGGGCAAGGTGGCCCGGGTGGAGCAGGAGGAGGGGGAGCTTAGGACCAAGGTGATCAACCTGGAGACATACCTTCAGAACTACCCCCCCAACAGCATACAGGAATTAAAGGTAAGGTACACTTCTCAATCACACACAGATTACGCCAAACAATCCAATGACAACACACTCAATCTGTTCTATTCCATTCATAAATTCATATGTGCGTGTGTGTTTTCAGGATAGGGCGTTAAAACACTCCAGTGTTCTGGAGGGCCTGCTAACATGGACACAGTTCCAAAAACAGAGCATTGAGAGTCAGAACCAACAGTTGACAAAGCTACAGAAACTGGTGTGTATAATAGCTGAACATAGTTTGGAAAATGCTAAATAGAATCTGCCCATGATTGATGTAGTGATGGACGCCGTGTTTGACTAAGTTTGCTTTGTTTATATTTCAGAGTGAAGCCAGGAGATAGCCAGTCCTTTGTCACATCACCCGATGGCTCCACTGAATCTTAACACCAGCTACTGTAGCTAATACACTCCATGACTTTACCCTGGTGCATAAATACCCTGCCTACTCATTCTACCATAATTCACACAGAACAAACATTCCCACCCAATAAAATGAATTACAAAAACATTATATATTTATACCACTGTATTATATTTCTGAATACATTTAATTGTGTTTAACACAAGCCCTTTTTTATTGTACATGTTCTTTATTTTAATTTTAATTCATTCTTACTGCTGTCATATTGTATATTTTGTGTGCAAATAAAAATCTGCAAATATAATTTCTGATCTGTGGTGTTTATGCAGCACATGACATGTAAAATCTATGTATGATCTATGACAGTGTTTGAGAGTCTACGTTGTGTGAGGTGTAAAGACTGACCTAATGGTGGTGTGAGGGGGGTAGACTGACCTGTAGGTGGTGTGAGGGGTGTAGACTGACCTGTAGGTGATATAAGCAGTGTAGACTGACCTGTAGGTGGTGTGAGGTGTGTAGACTGACCTGTAGGTGGTGTGCGGTGTGTAGACTGACCTGTAGGTGATATAAGCAGTGTAGACTGACCTGTAGGTGGTGTGAGGGGTGTAGACTGACCTGTAGGTGGTGTGAGGGGTGTAGACTGACCTGTAGGTGGTGTGAGGAGTGTAGACTGGCCTGTAGGTGGTGTGAGGAGTGTAGACTGGCCTGTAGGTGGTGTGAGGCGTGTAGACTGACCTGTAGGTGGTGTGAGGGGGGTAGACTGACCTGTAGGTGGTGTGAGGGGTGTAGACTGACCTGTAGGTGGTGTGAGGCGTGTAGACTGACCTGTAGGTGGTGTGAGGGGTGTAGACTGACCTGTAGGTGATATAAGCAGTGTAGACTGACCTGTAGGTGGTGTGAGGGGTGTAGACTGACCTGTAGGTGGTGTGAGGGGTGTAGACTGACCTGTAGGTGGTGTGAGGGGTGTAGACTGACCTGTAGGTGGTGTGAGGAGTGTAGACTGGCCTGTAGGTGGTGTGAGGAGTGTAGACTGGCCTGTAGGTGGTGTGAGGCGTGTAGACTGACCTGTAGGTGGTGTGAGGGGGGTAGACTGACCTGTAGGTGGTGTGAGAGGTGTAGACTGACCTGTAGGTGGTGTGAGGCGTGTAGACTGACCTGTAGGTGGTGTGAGGGGTGTAGACTGGCCTGTAGGTGGTGTGAGGGGTGTAGACTGACCTGTAGGTGGTGTGAAGCATATAGACTGGCCTGTAGGTGGTGTGAGGGGTGTAGACTGACCTGTAGGTGGTGTGAGGCATGTAGACAGGCCTGTAGGTGGTGTGAGGGGTGTAGACTGACCTGTAGGTGGTGTGAGGCATGTAGACTGGCCTGTAGGTGGTGTGAGGGGTGTAGATTGACCTGTAGGTGGTGTGAGGCATGTAGACTGGCCTGTAGGTGGTGTGAGGGGTGTAGACTGACCTGTAGGTGGTGTGAGGCATGTAGACTGGCCTGTAGGTGGTGTGAGAGGTGTAGACTGACCTGTAGGTGGTGTGAGGGGTGTAGACTGACCTGTAGGTGGTGTGAGGGGTGTAGACTGACCTGTAGGTGGTGTGAGGGGTGTAGACTGACCTGTAGGTGGTGTGAGGCATGTAGACTGGCCTGTAGGTGGTGTGAGGGGTGTAGACTGACCTGTAGGTGGTGTGAGGGGTGTAGACTGACCTGTAGGTGGTGTGAGGGGTGTAGACGTAGCGGGCAGGGAACTCCAGCACCTCCTTGGTGGGGCGCACCCTCGGGTCAGGGTAGGGCTTGACATGAAGCAGCTCAGGAGACAGGCAGTAGTGAGGAGAGTCTGGGGCAGGAGAGATGTCTATCTTCAACTGGGCTATGGACAGAAGGAGCAGGAAGAGAGAAAAACAAGGTTACACTAGTAAACATAAAATATATTCTCTATTCAGCCTGTAGAATTTGTGCAGGTGATTACATATAAACATTTGTATGCGTGTGCTGCGCATGTCAGTCAGAAACTTGTAGAGGTCTTCATCAATCAGCCTGTCCCCCTCCTATAGGTACCTGTGACAGGTCTCAGTCTGCGTAGGACAGAGGATGGTCTGCGCATGTCTGCCAGAAACTTGTAGAGGTCTTCATCACTCAGCCGGTCCCCCTCCTACAGATACATAGAGATCATAGTATATCGGCACACACACATTTGAGATAGGTTACAGTGACTATAACAAGTATTCATAGCCCATGGATTTCTTCACATTTTATTGTTATAAAGTGGGATTTAAAATAGAGAAAATACTCTGCAATGTCAAAGTAGAAGATAAAATCGTATACAAATATAAATTATGAAAAATATATCTTGATTAAATCAGTATTCACCCTGAGTCAACACATGTCAGAAACACCTTTGGCAGCAATTACAGCTGTGTGTCTTTTTGAGTAAGTCTCTAAGAGCTTTGCACATCTTGGTTGTGAAATATTTGGCCATTATTCTTTTCCAATTTCTTCAAGCTAATTGCTAGACAGCACTTTTTTTTTCACATTACATTTCACAAACATTACATTTTCGAGGAGATTTAAAGGGAGAGTACAAGATTTTGGCAAGCAAGCCATTAAACTCTGTTTTAAAATCACAATTGGCCTCATGGTGAAAACCCTGAGTGGTTTCCTTCCTCTCCAGCAACTCAGTTAGGAAGGATGCCTGTATCTTTGAAGTGACAGTGTTTTGATACACCATCCAAAGTGTAATTAACAACTGAATATCCCTCTTTGTGGTTGAATCTGTGCTTGAAATTCACTACGTGACTAAGGGACCTTACAGATAATAGTATGTGTGGGGTACAGAGATGAGGTTGTCAATCAGAAATCATGTTAAACACTATTATTGCACACAGAGTGAGTCCATGCCACTTATTATATGATTTGTTAAGCACATTTTTACTCCTGAAATTATTTAATCTTGCCATAATAAAGGGGGTGAATACTTAGATAACCAAGTCATTTTATTTATTTGTCAACATTTATAACATTTCAATCCCAATTTGTAATGCAACAAAATGTTTTTAAAAATCCTGGTGGGATGAATACTTATCATAGGCACTGTACACCTGGGTAGCACAAACACACAACATTCTGACTGACCTGTTTGAAGAAGTTGGTGACTGTGAGAGTGGCTGGACGGAAGGTGGCAAAGTTACACATGTCCTCTCCTACACTCATCCGCTCAAACCCTTTCTTCTTTCTCTCGTTCCATGTTCCATGGCCTTTCCGCTCTGACCAAAAGACAAGTCATCCGTTTAGAGATTAAATAACAATTATTACATACTTATTATGAAATTATGACACTTTTGTTTTTTCACTATTCAACAAGAAAGTTGTCTGAGGGTGACTGATGTAAGGAATTCCAACATGTATTTCGATGTGTATATTAAGAGAGAATCTGTCAGTCCCTCCAAGATTCTGTGATCGCATAGTTCGATACAAAATCAACCAATCAGCGCATATTATGCGAGAGCTCGCAATTTTGACCAATTCCCGCACTTTTAGCGCATAAAAGGGTCCAATCAAAAGCCGTTTCTTAAATTGTTATCAATTGCTGCACTGTTACCGTGGAAAATGGCCCAATCCAACCACACGTCAACAAAGTTTTCCCCCCCCTGGCCTGTCAGCGTATTCACGTGCAAAGATGATGGGTGATTGTTGATGGCTGACAGGCAGTACAATGAACAGAATTCAATCTCATTTGCCAACAAAAATAACAGCTAACGACCGTGCGAAACAATTCCCGAATGTTTTTGGAAACTAGAGAAAGTCAACAATCAACCGTCACTTCGAATCAGCAAAGCATATGAGAATGTCAGAACAGTTCCCACAGCAGCGGCAGATCACCATGACTGAAGTGGTAGCAGGGAAGACTGTGGCAAGCGCTGAACAAATCAAAGTGAGTGGCGTTTTACTCCGCTAACCTTGGCTTTAGTAGGGTGGTCGGCACTCTGCTCTCCACAGTCTGTCTATGGAGAGCGCTGCTCAAAGCACTGAGTGCAATTTGTCAGCATTGCCGTTTTAAACTCTCTGTAAAACTTAATACGGATTACGAAAGCACCATCTTTCTGGGTTAATTTTTTTGGGAAAATGTTTGTTCAGGAAAATAAACAGAATTGAGCACTTTAGATGTTTAACTGTTTTTGTATTATGTATTCTACTTAAAATCGTCCTAAAACTGAGCACATATGACTTATTGCGTTATATGAAATTAACGTGAAAAGAAAACGCCTCAAAATGTATCGCAGAATTTCAGAAAAGCTGCCGCAAAATCAAGCATGTTTGTCCGCAGAAATCCCAAAAGAATGTTGCGAAATCCTGGAGGGACTGATCTGTGTATGTGCTTGACATCCTAACTGTGATTAAACCAGGGGGCATTTGGTAGAGGTCAGAGGTCATAACTACCAGAGTCAGAGTCAGGGTCAGAGCGCTCCAGCCCCCCCACACTGCTGACGATGTTGACCAGGTGGATGGCTGTCCAGGCAAAGGGCATCCTGTACCTCCCCAGCCTGCTACACGACGTCTCCGCCTGCAGACGCAGCTTCTCCAGCTTCTCCTTGTGCTAAACAGAGAGAGACAGACTGACTGGTGGGGACTGTAAACCCGGATGTGATCTTGCTCTATCAAAGGCCTTGAGAAAAGGCCTTTGCTATGTGATACTGTAATATTTATATAATGTTTCAGAGTTTGTTGGACATTGAGCTTCAGAATAGGGAATTGCAAATATTGCAGTTGTCTGACTAGACAGAATTGAGAAATGCTGATGGCTAACCTGCTGGACAGAGTCCCATGTGCATGACCCCATGCACGCATGCAAAGAAAAGACCAATAGAAGATAGATACTATGAACTTACTGTTACCTTTGATGAGTCCGACTCTTTCATGACCATGTAGGGTTCACAGGATTCCCCTATGTCTCCCTGCTGAAGGACTTTCTCCAGCTGAAACACACACACACACACAAGACACGTGTGTAACGGTGAACATCGCTGACCTGACCATTATTTGCAAATGGTGCACACATCGTGCATGCACACACATTTCTAACGCAATATATGAAATGCAAATATTGGATGCATCCTCAGAATAACTAATGTCACATTCACTAGTTAAAGACAAATAGGTCGTTGCACTTCACTGTCACCTATGTGGCAAAGCTTACAGAACTTTATCTAAAGTAAATAAGTGATATAATGCAGCCATGATAAGGTATTGCAAAGTCACTTGGCATGAATCATTCTGGTGGCTGAAGGATATTCCACTGATTTGTCTGGGATGGTCTGCTCAAATACAGTTTACACAGCAAATTGGCCAGTGTTACCTTGTATTGACTTTTCTGTGTTACATAAGAACCCCAGTGTTGGTGTTAATACCCACAGTGTTGGTGTTAATACCCAGTGTTCTACTGCAGGTAGATTTTTGGAATTGTTTGTTTCAATTGATTGATTAATTAGTCTTATGCTACACTAATCGAATCTGTTAGTTGGATTTATTGCACCCGTTATTGAAATGATTGTTCCGGTTTAGATGGTTTAGGTAGTCTCACATCTTAGTCCTCCTGACCATGGCAGTCATTCTGAATGCAGGTTGTGGGTGAAAACATTTCAAAATGTCTCCACTCTAGCTGGATCCCAATGGAAATTACACCACTTTGCAAGACAGCATAATTTGACTTGCAAATAAAACGCAAAGAATACAAAGGAAAGTTTTACATCTTCCTAAGTCTGAGGGTGGTTTTAACCTTCCAGACATGGAATTGTATCAACTCACCACACAAGTCTTCTACTTGCGACATACATGCACTAAAGAGGAACAATGGGTACATATTGAAGATGCGCATGCTCATCCCCTGAATCTTTCATGTGTCTATTTTCAAAGGATAAAGCTGAGAACATTAAAGCAGCAATACGTAGATTTTTGGGCAACCCAACCTAATTCACATAGAAAAGTGTGTTGTAGATCTGTCATTCTCATTGAAAGCAACACTAAGAAGTGGTAGATCTGTTCTATGTGCGCTATTTCTATGCTCCCCGTTCTTAAGTTTTGTTTTTGCGTATTTTACTTTCAGTTTTGTACAACAGCTTCAAACAGCTGAAAATACAATATTTTTGGTTATAGAAAATATATTTCACAGCGTTTTAGATGGTACAATGATTCTCTACACTATACTTGCTTGTTTTGCCACAAATTGAAATTATGCGAACTTTTAGAATTTTTGCAACCAGGAAACAACTTCATAATTAAAAACACTATAACAATATAGAAGAAATTTAAATATATTCTACAAGAACCAATATCACATTTTAAAAACACAATCCTATGGAACAATCCATGGATAGCTTTTCAGAATTAACTGATAAATTGGTCCACATAGAAAACTAAATGCATAGAAACCGTAAATGACTTGGTAATAGGAGATACATGTATTTCCATTACAGAATTAAAAAGCAATTTTGGACTGACCAGTGTAGATATTTTCAAATACAACTTTAGTTTATTATCACAAAGTTTCGATTTGAAATCATTTGGACATCAGAGCAATCTTGAGGGAATCCTATTTGAGTCAGAAATTGATATTAATATGATAGGTAAGATATACAAAACCCTGCAGAGAGCCTATCCAAAATATAAATGATATTGGCACAAGATGGAGTGAATTTTGGAACATAACTAAATTACAGTTCATGAAAATGTACGCTTAATCCAGTATAAACTAATGTATAGAATTTACTATAGAAGAGACAAAATTCACAAATTCTACAGTACAACGGCAGAGTAATTTCTTAATTATACAACGGGTGGGTCTAATCCTGAATGCTGATTGGTTAAAACGGCATTCAAGCCGGTGTCTATTCCACAAGTTGCCACCGGCTAAATCTATGACATCAAAATACCTTTATACTCTGTTCCATCTGACTGCGCAATCCACTGTCTGATCAGCCCAGCCAGGCAACTTATAAACTTGATCTCCACTATAAAAAGCATCTAGACATGATCTCATATTTCTTTTAGACTAACATTTCATTTTCAACAGCAGAGATTTGTATAAACCTTGCTGTCTGTCTCTCCGACATTTGCAACATTGTTTTAATATTTAAAATTAGATCTCCTGCTGTCCCATAGTAATGAATGAGTCGGGACGAGACAGACACGCAGGCAGCGTTTCTATGCCAGTTGAATCAGCTGGCATCATTTTTATGGATATTTACAAAAAAAGGTCAATTGAAAAAAGGTCAAACGAAACGCAGCTAATTTGCAGTCTTTCCAGCTTCAGTTTGAAGTGATTGTGTTACTATAGCTGTGTTGTTGGCTAGCTCCTCTGAACAACAGTGTCCTGATGAGTGAGCACATTTTCTATGCCTGGCGAATTTGCGCATCATTAGGTCATTGTTATGGATGTATCTACAATAAATGGTCACTAGAAAACAGCTTAAACAAATGCAGCTACTTTGTTGTTATTCTGGCTGCACTTTTTTGACATGACTACAAGTTAGCCGTAGTTGGCTAGCTAGAAAGCAAGCAAGCAAGGGATAAGAACGTTGCCAGCCAGTATGGCAATAGAACATTTATAACAAACGACTGGGTCGCATTCAAAGATACAATGTTGTTGATGTTTGTGTGCGTCTGTACGCTGTCGTTTGTATGTGTATGTTTTGTAAAAAAAAATATATATATCGTACCAATTTTTGTTTTTGACTTGCAGGCCTGACGTGGCCTGTAAACCATGAGTTGCAGGCCACTGTATTAGGGTAAAACTAGGCCCTCAAAATAAGGCTTATAAAATATGTATTGTCTTGTCTTAAAGAATATAATTTTAATGATAACATATTCACTCGGGATCTCACTTAGTGAAGGCTACAGGACTGAAAATGAATGAATGCAACAGCCATGTCTCTGTCACTAACAAATACAGTCATGGGTGGTAACTCTACAACTCACATGAAAGGTAAGGCACACTGTGAAATATGCAAATAAGGCTTTACACTAAGCAAAGTGTTAATTTCACACTTAAAAGTGTGGACCCGTATTGACACTGGAAGATTGTTAAATTTAACACTCTGTGTTTATTTAACAGTGGAGAATTTGCTGTGTAATTCAGTTCACACCTAAAAAACATTGTGGAAGGTGGATAGAAGATAAAAGACTTTGTATCATTAAAAATGTTCACATGGACAGGATTAGGGGTTTTCTCCTGAACATGTGACCAGACCAAGAAAAAGTCCTACAGAGAGTCAGTAGTTTGTAATGTGACGTAGAGCCTCCTTGGATTCTCTGTATGTACCCCCCCTGGTGGCCCTATGCCCAGTACCTTGATGACCAGGAAGATGTCTGCAGAGGGGTACGTGATGGAGAAGATGGCTGAGCGGGCCAGGGTGGAGATGGCTGTGTGGGGCGTGTGGAGACGCAGCAAACCCTTCATCTGATCTGAGTTCAGGTCAAAGTGGAAGTCCTCTGAGATCTGAGAGAGGGAGGGAGATGAGGAAATGTACATCAAGGGATATTAATTAAGTTTTGACTCAGATTTAAAGCACAAGACCTTTCAGGCATACTGAGAGCTAGAATAATGTAATCAGTCAAAGCATGAGCTCAGCATGACATAAGCATAATATGATAATTCAAAAATAAACATGCTGTATATGTACACAGTCTAAACATTTCTAGAAAACTCATCGGTACCTTTTTCTTTTCCTTGACATCATAGAGAGCAAGAGTCCCAAATATTGGCTCAATTTCTATTTCAAATCTGTAGGGGGTACAAAAAGCACAATGTGTGTTTGGATGAGAAGAAAATATGATTGATAAATTAATAAAATGCCAAAATGTATTTACTATTGTGCTAACCTGAACCGTGACTCAGCACTTTACATTAGTGTGAAAAGGATATAAGTGAAAGAGTGACCGACAAGGATCATTTTAGGAACGATAAGGACAGAGAGATGGTCACTCACTTGAGGGACAGACACTTGACCATGATCCTCTGACCACAGTGTTCTTTGGGGACCTCTGGGACAGAACATCTCTCCACAGCCTCATCCTGTCAGACAACACACATAGCCGTGAGAAGATAAACACGACATTTACACAGCCAGACGCCATGGCAACGTGACACAGACACCACAGTAGTGTGTACACAGACATAACGAAAGAGGGAGAGAGCATGAGAAGGAGACAAATGGTATACCGGTATTGACGCACGGACCGGGTATGGGCGTTTACTTTACCTTCTATACGGTATTTGAATGTTTTGTTTGTTAAATTTGATACGCCGGTTGTAACGTCCATTTTTATAGTTTACTCCGCTACTTGAGTCATTTCTCCCCGCAGCTTTCCACACAGACCTAGCCCCTCCCCCTGTCACTCATGGAGCGCATTTGTTGTTCTTCGACCACAAGACACTTCAGTCTGCATTGTGTTCAGTGTTCAGTCTGCATTGTGTTCAGTGTTCAGTCTGCATTGTGTTCAGTGTTCAGTCTGCACTGTGTTCAGTGTTCAGTCTGCATTGTGTTCAGTGTTCAGTCTGCATTGTGTTCAGTGTTCAGTCTGCATTGTGTTCAGTGTTCAGTCTGCATTGTGTTCAGTGTTCAGTCTGCATTGTGTTCAGTGTTCAGTCTGCATTGTGTTCAGTGTTCAGTCTGCATTGTGTTCAGTGTTCAGTCTGCATTGTGTTCAGTGTTCAGTCTGCATTGTGTTCAGTGTTCAGTCTGCATTGTGTTCAGTGTTCAGTCTGCATTGTGTTCAGTGTTCAGTCTGCATTGTGTTCAGTGTTCAGTCTGCATTGTGTTCAGTGTTCAGTCTGCATTGTGTTCAGTGTTCAGTCTGCATTGTGTTCAGTGTTCAGTCTGCATTGTGTTCAGTGTTCAGTCTGCATTGTGTTCAGTGTTCAGTCTGCATTGTGTTCAGTGTTCAGTCTGCATTGTGTTCAGTGTTCAGTCTGCATTGTGTTCAGTGTTCAGTCTGCATTGTCAACGCAGCACATGCAAAAAAAATCTAATAAAATGTTATTGATAACATCTAATAACATGTTATTGATCACATACACATACTTAGCAGATGTTATTGCAGGCGTAGCGAAATGCTTACAATGACAATGTTGATGACAACGATGTGGTTTTCTATTTGCTTCTTAATATAAATGAACTAGTGTTCCAGAATTACACTGTTAGTTGGTGTTTCTTACATTTGCAAACAGCTCGTTTGTCTTTTCTAAGCAAGTTGGGCCTAAATTGTGTTAGTTGCTAATGCTAATCACTAGTTAGCTGGCTAATAAAATGTAGTGAGTCAGAACAAACGTAACTAGCTATACAGTCTGATAATACCAGTGATGGTGTAGACCTAAATCAGCATGTTGTCTGTGCAACAGTATCTTCTAAATCAAAGAGGAATAACCGAAGCATGAATGTTAGCTACATGAAGTAGCTAAAAGAAAATGTTCAACGTAGCCAAAGATTATAGGGTCCCCTAGGAAACAATTATCAACACTTTGATTTCTACTCTGTCACAATAACTCCTCCCTGGCATTTTCATTCAAACAACACTGTATTCAAAGTGCCAACTATCATATTCTAACTACAGAATTAGAATAATCATTCTATTTCCATGATTCCAACAGTTCCCAAGTGGCGCAGCGGTCTAAGGCACTGCATCTCAGTGCAAGAGGCGTCACTACAGTCCCTGGTACGAATCCAGGCTGTATCACATCCGGCCGCGATTGGGAGTCCCATACGGCAGCGCACAATTGGCCCAGGGTCGTCCGGGTTTGGCCCGGGGTAGGCCGTCATTGTAAATAAGAATTTGTTCTTAACTGACTTGCCTAGTTAAAAATATATATATTAACATAACATTTTTTTTTAAGTTCACACAAGTGCAATTGCAACATTTTGTAAAAAATAAGGCATAGATTGTTTGCCCATATCATGCAGCCCTATGTGGTTGTGTGGAAATGATCTCAAATGAGCGCAGAAATTGATGGAAATAAATGTTGGTTGAAGTTGAATAGAACAGTATAAAACAATCAGAATGGAGAAAGACTCATTGAAATCACTTAGAATGTACAGTGCATTTGGAGAGTATCCACACCCCTTGACTTTTGTTACGTTACAGCCTCGTTCTAAAATTTATTAAATTCCTCATTAATCTACACACAATACCCCATAATGACAAAGCAAAATCAGATGTTTTTACTTTTTATCAATTTATAAAAAATAAAAATCACACTTACATACAGTTGACGTCGGAAGTTTACATACACTTAGGTTGGAGTCATTAAAACTTGTTTTTCAACCACTCCACAAATTTCTGGTTAAAAAAACTATAGGTTTTGGCAAGTCGGTTAGGACATCTACTTTGTGCATGACACAAGTAATTTTCCCAACAATTGTTTACAGACAGATTATTTCACTTATAATTGACTGTATCACAATTCCAGTGAGTCAGAAGTTTACATACACTAAGTAGACTCTGCCTTTAAACAGCTTGGAAAAATTCCAGAAAAATGATGTCATGGCTTTAGAAGCTTCTGATAGGCTAATTGACATCATTTGAGTCAATTGGTGTGGATTTATTTCAAGGCCTACCTTCAAACTCAGTGCCTCTTTGCTTGACATCATGGAAAAATCTAAAGTAAACAGACAAGACCTCAGAAAAAAAATTGTAGACTTCCACAAGTCTGGTTCATCCTTGGGAGCAATTTCCAAGCGCCTGAAGGTACCACGTTCATCTGTACAAACAATAGTACGCAAGTATAAACACCATGGGACCACGCAGCCGTCATACAGCTCAGGAAGGAGACGCGTTCTGTCTCTTAGAGATGAACGTATTTTGGTGCGAAAAGTGCAAATCAATCCCAGAACAACAGCAAAGGACCTTGTGAAAATGCTGGAGGAAACACGTACAAAAGTATCTATATCCACAGTAAAACGAGTCCTATATCGACATTACCTGAAAGGCTGCTCAGCAAGGAAGAAGCCACTGCTCCAAAATCGCCATAAATAAAGCCAGACTACGGTTTGCAACTGCACATGGGGACAAAGATCATACTTTTTGGAGAAATGTCCTCTGGTCAGATGAAACAAAAATAGAACCGTTTGGCCATAATGACCATTGTTATGTTTGGAGGAAAAAGGGGGAGGCTTGCAAGCCGAGGTACACCATCCCAAATGTGAAGCACGGGGGTGGCAGCATCATGTTGTGGGGGTGCTTTGCTGCAGGAGGGACTGGTGCACTTCACAAAATAGATGGCTTCATGAGGAAGGAAAAGTAGAGGGATATATTGAAGCAACATCACAAGACATCAGTCAGGAAGTTAAAGCTTGGTCACAAATGGGTCTTCTAAATGGACAATGACCCCAAGCATACTTCCAAAGTTGTGGCAAACTGGCTTAAGGACAACAAAGTCAAGGTATTGTAGTGGCCATTACAAAGCCCTGACCTCAATCCCATAGAACATTTGTGGGCAGAACTGAAAAAGCGTGTACGAGCAAGGAGGCCTACAAACCTGACCCAGTTACACCAGGTCTGTCAGGAGGAATGGGCAAAAATTCACCCAACTTATTGTGGGAAGCTTGTGGAAGGCTACCCGAAACGTTTGACCCAAGTTAAACCATTTTTAAAGGCAATGCTACCAAATACTAATTGAGTGTATGTAAACTTCTGACCCACTGGGAATGTGATTAAAGAAATAAAAGCTTAAATAAAACACTCTCTACTATTATTCTGACACTTCACATTCTTACAAAAAAGTGGTGATCCTAACTGACCTAAGACAGGGAATTTTTCCTAGGATTAAATGTCAGAAATCTGAAAAACTTAGTTCAAATGTATTTGGCTAAGGTGTATGCAAACTTCCGACTTCAACTGTAAGTATTCAAACCCTTTACTCAGTACTATGTTGAAGCAACTTTACAGCTCGAGTCTTCTTGGGTATGACACTAGAAGCTTGGCATACGTGTTTTTGGGGAGTGTCTCCCATTCTTCTCTCCAGATCCGCTCTGTCAGGTTTGATAGAGAGTGTTCCTGCACAGCTATTTTCAGGGCTCTCCAGAGATGTTCGATCAGATTGAAGTACGGGCTCTGGGTAGGCCACTCAAGGACATTCAAAAGGCTTGTCCCGAAGCCACTCCTGCATTGTCTTGGCTGTGTGCTTAGGGTCGTTGTCCTGTTGGAAGGTGAACCTTTGCCCCAGTCTGAGGTCCTGAGCAGGCATTCATCAAGGATCCTTCTGTACTTTGCTCCGTTCATCTTTCCCTCATTCCTGACTAGTCTCCCAGTCCCTGCCGCTGAAAAACATCCCCACATCATGACGCTGCCACCACCATGCTTCACTGTAGGGATGGTGCCAGGTTTCCTCCAGTTGTGACGCTTGGCATTCAGTCCAAAGTGTTCAATCTTGGTTTCATCAGACCAGAGAATATTGTTTATCATGGTCCAAGAGTCTTGTAGGTGCCTTTTGGCAAGTTCCAAGTGGCCTATCATGTGCCTTTTACTGAGGAGTGGCTTCCGTCTGGCCAGCCTGCCATAAAGGCCTGATTGGTGAAGTGCTGCAAAGATGGTTGTCCTTCTGGAAGATTCTGCGATCTCCACAGAGGAACTCTGGAGCTCTGTCAGAAGGACCATCAGGTTCTTGGTCACCTCCCTGACCAAGGCCTTTCTCCCCCGATTGCTCAGTTTGGCCGGATGGCCAGCTATAGGAAAAGTCTTGGTGGTTCCAAACTTCTTCCATTTAAGAATGATGAAGGCCACTGTGTTCTTGGGGACCTAAAATGTTACAGAAATTGTTTGGTACCCTTCCCCAGATCCGCGCCTCGACAATCCTGTCCCGGAGCTCTAAGGACAATTCCTTCGACCTCATGGCTTGACACTGTCAACTGTGGGACCTTATATAGACAGGTGTGTGCGTTTCCAAATCATGTCCAATCAATTGAATTTACCATATGGGGACTCCAATCAAGTTGTAGAAACATCTCAAGGATGATCAATGGAAACAGGATGCACCTGAGCTCAATTTCTAGTCTTATAGAAAAGGGTCTTAATACTTATGTAAATAAGGTATTTATTATTTTTACTCAAAAACATAATATAACATCAAATACCCTAAAAACATACATTTTACAAATACCTTAATATTATATTTTGGCCATATCGCCCAGCCCTAGAGGCAAGATACGCAAACAGATGGTCACATGGCTGAGGAGAAGGCTATTTCATTGATGTGCTTCAATGTCTATGGTGGAACTGCCTGAATTTTAGAAAAATAATCTATATGTAATTAACTTTGATTTTTTTTTTTATATATAATTAAGTTTTGATATAGTTTCCGTAACTTTCTATTTTATAGCTATATCATTCTATACAAAGTCGGCTAGCACTTTAGCAACACATGCTGACAGACAACTGAGCCGAACAAAAGTGAATAGTGTATGGATGATAATATTATTATTTGGGACAGACCTCGTCGGGAGGAGGGAAGAGCCCCAGCAGGTCAGAGTGGCGCCCCTGCAGGCGGGCCTCAGCGTTGCGGCGGTCCATGTCCTCTGCAGCCGTGCGCTCTAGCACCGAGGGCAGCAGGGCGTCCGGCGACGAGTTCTTCAGGTCAAAAATACTGGAGGCCCAGCTACCCCGGGGTGTGTCATCCAGAGAGACTGACCGCCGCTTAGCATCGTCCTGGTCATCCTGGCGGTCAGTGGCCGCAGCCTCGTCCAGTTCAAAGGTCTGCTTAACCAGCCCTCGCTGCCTCTCCCTCTGGCGCTCAGAGTTGTGGGGGGTGTGGGTTGTACTGTAACGCTGATACCTACAGACATGACAAAATACATTATCCTCATCTTTAAATCACAGAGATAATGCACATCATGGGCACCATTGCAACCAAATCACTTGTAAATCAATGTGGATAAAGGAATGGAAAAGAGGGTGGCATATGGGACACATGATAGAGGGACACTCACTTCCTCTGAATGATCAACCAGTCATCTGTGTAGACACCCAAGGCATCTCTCACTCTTGGGTCAAATGTGCTGTGGGAAAAAAACACATGAATTATATAGTATGACATAAATATTACAATGGCATAGGAAAGGTACAGGGTGTTCTGCCTGTCCAGTAGCATGATAATGCTGTGTGTCAAGAAGTCCTAGTTATGTGAGTGAGCATGTGTGTGTCAGTCTTACACTCTAGATTCTTTTCTAGGCGGGGCACAAAGGAATTCAACGCAACATCCAGGCCCGTCTCCAAAATTGCCATTTGAAACGCAATGAAGCCAAACTCTTTTAGGCAGGTGGAAACTAAGCAAGGGGACATAATGCTAGGGGAAACACTGGTGTGTGTACTGTACATAATATGTGTGTTAGTGTGACTCACTCCTCCTCGGGCAGAGGGGGCTCCAGTGTAGTACACTCTCTGTCCTGCAGGAGGAGCTCCAGGTCATCTGGGGGGAACTCCATCAGCTGTCTGAGGGGGCAAGGCTCCGCCCCAGGGGCGTGGCTACTCACATACTCCTCATAGTCCACAGGCTCCACCACCTCTGTCAGCGGCACCTAACAACCAATCAATCAATAACACACAACAATCAATACCTGAGGTGCGTTCAGTGCGCTTGAACGTTTGCGGAACAGTTTGTACGGAACGACACGTTTTCTTGAACAGACTGAGATAGGTTTGCTCCGTTCGGTGGGTGTGCCTTGAAGCAATGAGTGACATATTTAAAGGGCAGAGGTGCATTTTGAACCTCAACTGGTCGTTCAGTACAGCACCGTTTCTGTTCAATTGAACGTTTTTTTTTAATGTACTGAACGCAGCCCCGGAGAAGCATTATATTCATACACCTGAACATTCCACCAGGATCACACAAGCCACAGGCCACACTGAGATAGTGAGCAAAGAAAAGAGATGGATAATATGAGTGATCAAGCCTACGTCACCTAGTTTGACACACTCGTTCGTATACATAGACACAGGCTCCACTTCAGTAAGAGCACTGCGGCGCTAGCCTTTTTATGCACAAATAGATGACATGCTAAGTGGTTGATGACCTCCTTAAGAAGTTGTTCGTTTCCAGAGCAGTAAATTCAACTCAACCATAGCAATTCCGTCCTCATCTTTGACCAAAAACAAGGTGATATACACACACACACTGCTACTTACAGGCTGGTGTGCTCCTCGTTTCTTGGACAGCTGAGGGGAGCCGTACTCTCTGGATACCTGCTTCCTGACCTCTGCAGCCACCGTCCTGACAGAGACAGACGGACAGGAAACGGTAGAGTTACACTCAAACAGGGGAAAAACTGTTTTTCATTCACAGCTGTATCTTCAGGAAGCCAAACAGAAACAAGTCTAGACATAATAAATACCAGAATGATTCTGGTAATCATTCTGTCAGTAGATAAAGACGGTTAACTTGAGGAGAACTGATTTGATGCCCAAACTTGCAAGCGCTAGCCTCAGATTCGTATGCAAATATGCTCCATAATCTAGATACTCGGCTAAAATCTCTCCAGCGAGGTGCCAAAAATCTAATTGCCTCCCCATTATCATGCACATGCAAATAAGCCAATTAACATAGGCTAAACAAAACCCTTGCTGCAGATAACCCAGAGTTAAACCTATTACATTTTGCTTATTGCTGCTTTAAACCATTATGAATATGTAGGCTACTCCCAGACGTAATGCTAGAAGTGTTTTATACATAATTATGTGCCTGCCTTAGATTTCATAATAGCTTTCCAGTTTTGACTTCTTATCAGATGTGAGCAGCCATGTATGCTATCCATTCTCTCCCCACTACCCAGTCCCCAGCAGCTGGTACTAGATACAGTGCTGAATGGCAGCAGCTGTTATGAATGGGAGTCAAGCCGGATCTGTGGGAGAAGAGAGGAGCGGTGGCTGGGCCTAGTACAGAAACCAGGCAGAGAGCCATAACTCTCTCACTACCCCTGGCCTGGGCCTTTATGGACCAATAGCAAATGGGAGGCTTAGAGAGGGGGACACAGTCAAACTAGGCCCCCAATCATCTCAGAGACACAGCATGCAGCCGCTCTTCCACAAACTTATAACGGACTGGCCATCTCATACTCTCAGACGATATATCTCACACAGACATGCACAGATACACACATAACGCTTCCGAAATTCCCTGGTCACGGTCGCGGTGGTCATACTATGTCTTCATTCCACACATTAAATGCTACTGCTCTCAGCTTCAAAAGGAGACCCTCAAATGTAATTTATCCCCATGACATACTACACCCCCCCCCCCCCCCCCAATCCCAACCCATCTCTCAGAAATAACTCTGCTACCCCAAATCACACAACCCTTTCAAGCTGGAACTCTACAACAATCTTTTGACAGAGGTGTCAGTCACAACAATGTTTGTGGAAGTGTTATTCTGCCGTTAAAATGTGCTACCTTCTCCAATCCCCACTTTAAACAGGATAAAGGAAAAGCTATCGCCTCCAAGGGTAATAAACGGAACACCCTGTCACACCCTTTCCTGCATCCTGAACCGATACAATGGACTGGCTCCCACTGGGGAGAGAGAGAGAGGACTGGACGATAACAGAGTTGGGGAGAGAGGTGAAACTGTAGCAATGATTAGGCCTAAGTTGTTGAATTCAGCACTCTACTCGGTTACTACTAAGTTAGGCTATAGCCTAGTAGTAGGTTAGCTGATACAATTTGAACTAGTAGGCTGCCAGTCAACATTCAGAGGGAACAGCACCATTCACCGTTAGCTAGGCTAACTCAATATGATAATCATGTGAGACTGAGAAATATACGTACATACCATGGTGAGTATAATAAGTATGGTTGGGCCAGTCGGAAAGTCCTAACACGAGATACAAGGTATGTGCCTGCTGTGGTGTTGTTGACTGTTTCGCACTGGACTGCTGACATTCCAACATGTCATTGAGATTTCCCTGTTGGTTTTGATGTGACATGTTCACCTGCATGTTGTGATGCTGATAGACATCTCTTATCACATATCCAGTCTGCTCTCAGGAGCCTCCAAGGGCCACTCACCCATAACATGAAGGAGGTTCTCAGATGATTCTACGAAGACTGCAAGGTGAACAGCTAGGCTAGTGATTTTATTCTGAAAGTAAGTATGTGTGTGTGTGTGTGTGTGTGTGTGTGTGTGTGTGTGTGTGTGTGTGTGTGTGTGTGTGTGTGTGTGTACACCTGCTATTAGCATGTACTACCATGTATTGCCTATACCCAACCACCTTACACCACACAATCAATTGCTTAGCATGCAGTTCCCTGATCAAGGCTTTGATGAACGCAAGTATGAACTTAACTCAGCAATGGTGGAACTGGGAAATGCATCATGTCATGCAAGGTGATATTACAGCTATAGGCCTGATCTAACTCTGTGGATAATAATAAAGATACTGTTATTTCCCATAGGAAAGGGGAACTCCATCTTGCCTACTTCTGTTTTCATTGTGTATCAGAAGAACTAGACGTTTCAGTTCCATCTACAGACCTACCCCCAGGAAGAGTTCTACACAGTATGACTTGAACTAGGAGTGACAGCACAGAGGATCAAGCTGAGTTCATTTGCAGAGCAACAATATTAGTGTAACCTAACCCACGCCTTGTTATCCCACAGGTCAACGGGAAAGCGAATTCAACGGCTGGTATGACTAGATAACTACTAATTATAGTTTTATATCCGTTTTACTTGGGTCTCCTCAAGATAATGTAAAATAAAGTAATTTAGGTAACTAGTAGCAAACATGTTTGATGGCTCGAGTGTCAGCCTACTAGCAAAAGGATAGCTGTGATCTAGTTCTATGTCTGTGCAACAAAGTAACAATCGCAAGGTATGAAAAATCGTTTTCGTTTTCTAAACAATGGCAGGATGAATGATAAATTCACATTTCATTCGAAGCCCATATGCTGAACAATAGACTCCGTCTGTCTCCGTTCCTATTCAGTCTGCGCGGTTTACGATCAGCGATACCCTCAAATCCTGCACTACCCGGTCTGTCCGTTATGTCACGCGAACTAGCTGTCCTACTGAGTACATACAAATGATGAGTCTCACCGATTAATTTTGTGAGCAAATGCCCTCCTCTCGTTGGTTGAAGATGCCATTTTGCGTCCCCATTTAGTGTAGTCTTCGAACTATTCTCTCTCTCACACACACACTCCTGCACTTCGATACTGTTGTTTTCCTGCTGGAGTTCGCTTCCTTGTATCACCACGCTACGGTGCCTATCCCAGTGGTCCTCCTAGTGGTTGGGAGCAGAAATACAAGGTTGTGTTGTATGGGATCGTCCGCAGTGCATTCAAAATTCTCACCTGACCGGTTTCAGTAACGCTGTCACGCCCGAGAATGGCCCATATCCTCAACAGTTAGGGTTTCATTACAGTGTGAAAATTGAGGAAGTTTGCTGAACAGCGAGACCTACTTTAGTTCAACATGTATACCAAGTGAAAAACACAACGTCAAAGCCCGTAGGTGTGTCATCTGTTGACAGTTTGGTGGTCCTAGCTACCTGTCAAAACAAAAGCAAAACACTACAATGAATGCATAAATTCATAAATCACACTGCATATATTACAGGCCTATAATACGGATATGAATCTGCAGTATGACATTTTTTTGTTACTATGCACCCATTGGTGAATTAGGAAATCTGCAATGATGCAAGTAGGCAGGTGCAACACAGCAGGCAGGTGGCACCTGAACATGGTCAATATTTTTTTAGCTCAAGGAGGTTGAAGAGGATGGTAGGCTATCAAGCAATGCAATCAGGAGAAAAGGTTGGGTAGTGAAGTACTAGGCAGCTAGGGATTAAAAAGGTTTATAGCCTACTGTTCAACTGCTAGGCTTTTTTGAGCCAATAGACCTAGGCCTGTGTCAACCAGACAGATGACTGTGGTCTGATTACTATTTTCCTCACCCGGCGGTCAACTAATCCAATTGATGAAAAAATAATCTGCCTTTTACCAGGGAGGGAGCCATTTCATTCGTCATTTGGTTAAGTAGATCTAATCCTGTTAATTCTGTCTGGCATGCGCCTACAAGGTCTATCTAAGAGGATGTGTACTGGCCCTATAATTCAGCGGTGCTACATTGTGGTGTGCTAATTTACACCTTTTAAAGCATTGTCTACCTCAATCATGTTGTGTGCTTTAGAATACTCTTCACACTACACAAGGATAGTGTGTTCATATTTTGGATGAATATGTATTATAATCATATGCCCATCCCCTCAAAAAGTTAGTTCCGCTGGATGTATCTCTACAGCAGCATCATATGTTTACCTCACATTCATATTCATAACATGCTCAAGTATTTCAGGTTTATTCCATTATCCCCTTTTGGAGGGAGTTTATGTAATATACTGTATCACATTTCCCACGCCAGCCAGGAGGCAAAATGCTGCCTCTCCCTTCAGCAAGTGTGCTTTACTAACTGTTGACCAGCAGAGGGAGATGTTCACCATGATTGTGAAGAAAAGGGTAGGGCCCAAGCCCCTTCTCTAAGAAAGGCGGGTCTTCGGATTCATGATTCTTTCTGATTTCTGATTTCGTGGTTCATGGTGCTCAACAGAACTAGCTAGTACTGTAGTGACAGATTCTGATTGTAGCGTTATGTTGCACTGTTTCTGATTTTCTTTGTGGCCTTTCAGTATATAGACAACAAACGTTGGTCTTAAGACCCAAAGGAGATGGCCTCCTTTCAAATGGAATCCAATTACTTACAATGAAGCAAATGAAAAGGAGGTACACCAAAGTTCAGGACACAATGTGTCCCCACAGGGTTGTCCCTGATGTCTTATAGCTGGTCCATCTTTCATCTCAAATTGAAATTAGCAGGTAACACTAAATGGGAAATGAATCAATGCATTATTGTATTTACATTTGACGTTTTAGTCATTCAGCAGACACTCTTATCCAGAGTGACTTACAGTTAGTGCATTCATCTTAAGATAGCTAGGTGGGACAACCACATGTCACAGTCATAGTAAGTACATGCTTCCTCAAAGTAGCTCTCAGCAAAGTCAGAGCTAGTAAGGTAAGTATTGTTTTATGTATCTCTCTCCATCCTTCTCTCCTTCTCTTATCGATCCTTCTCCACAGGAACCACTTGTCAATTTACTGTAAAACCACTCCCTCCGCTCTGTCTGCCTTCATTCCCCACCCCCATCTCCTCCATCAGTAAAGTATAACCAAATAGAGCTGCCTGCTGCAACCCTGCCCCCACCCCTCCTCACTCTCCCTCTGCCCCATGGTCCACCAATTCAGCACCAGGGAAAGCAGAGTGCCTGGCATGCTGCTGCAGGTACTCAGCTCCCGCTCTGCTCTGTCTGCAAGATGCCAGATGAATAATGGGGTGTATGGAGGTTTATGAAAAATGAGAGACAGAGATAGAGAGTGGGAGAGAGAGCGAGAGAGAGGGTTGGGGCGAGGGGGGGTGGCTGGTGTGGATAAATTAACCTTGTGTGACAGACAGAGGCTGGGGCTGTAGCAGAGGAAGGGATTTGTGTGTGCATGGAACCAGTCTCTCTCAGAGCAGAGCAGAGCAGGGTAGCAGGCAGGCTCAGTGCTAACAGCAGGCAGGAGTCTGGGCCAGAGACCATGTTAATGAAGACAAATTAATCTCACTTTCTCTCTCTCCTCTATGTAGGTCCACTGCTTCCACTACAATGCCCACACTAGCCATTTCTCTACCATGGTTGTCCTGAGAATGAAGAACGAAGAGTATTGCCCTACAAGGCGACACATGTGCATTAGAGATTGTGAGAGCCTAGGTATTGTATTTGTAATGTATTTTCTCAGGCGGTCAAGAGTCACTGAGCCAGACAATGTAGACCACTATGAGCTTCCATCATGACAACCAGACAATGTAGACCACTATGAGCTTCCATCATGACAACCAGACAATGTAGATCATCATTATCCTTTTCCCCATTGGTAAGTTAGAATACATGATTAACTGGACATTTAATTGGATATTATATAAAGCATCTTGCACACTACAATGCAGCCATCATTACCATCACGCATAGAGACACTGTCCAGACAAATCTATAAATATCACACTGATGTCATATTTGGGAATTAAATGTCAGTATCCAATCAAATCAAAGTTTATTGGTCGCGTGCACAGACTTGCAGGTGTTTTAGCAGGTGCAGTGAAATGTTTATGTTACTAGCTCCAACAGTGCAGTAGAATGTCTAGCAAATACTATACAAATACACAATAATCAACAATTTAATGAAGCGCTCGTATGTTTGGCAGTGACATTGTGGTGCCCTTGCATTGTGTTTGTTCGTATAGCACTGATTAATACTGTCAGTGGACAGTACCTACGCCTGGTCTATTCTTCCCACCTCTCTAGCCTCCTTCTTTCTCTCCTCCTTAGCCCTCCTCTGTTCATCGAAGGCTTTCAATTCCTAGACCGGCACTATTGTTCGAGTCGCTGCCCCTCCCCCACAGCCGAGAGAACCCCCACCCCCCACCCCTTCCATCCCTACTGCATTACCAAAGAACAAAAGAGAGCGTGTCAGACACCACCCACTGGATCTCTTTCACACAACAGCCCCCACCTCACTTCCAGATGGGCTTAGCTTTTTTTCAGGGGTTTCTCGCAACCCCAAGAGTCCTTCAAAATGGATGTCACTTCCCCTCCCCCCCAGAATCCACTCCTCAGCTGCCCGTCATCCACCTGCTCGCCCACCACGCGCCCATGCCCAGAGCACGCCCCATCTCTACCCCCTCCCCTCTACCTCTCCCTATCGGCCTGGGGGGGGGGGGGGGGGGTCCCATTAAAATAATTAACCACTTGCTCACTGTGGCCCAGCTCCAGGACATTACTTCAGCAGCCGTAAAAAGGCTTTTACCATATTAAGTGCTGAGGGAGAGAAAAGGAAGAACAAACCTCTAGTGTTTTTGCATATGAAAGCTCTCACAATTTAGCAAACCACATGTCGGGGGAAGAAAACAAACATGCGTAAAATACATGCTAAAAAGAGAGATGATTAGACGTTTTAATCAATATACAGAGATTCTGTATGATTGGCTACATGTATGAAACTAAAGCAAGAAACAACAAATGCAAAGAAATTATACAAAATAAGACAGGCTCATATGTCTATAACAAGTAATAAAGCATTACACCTGTTGACTATAAGTCAAGTGTTACCAAGGATGACATAATGGTATCACCTTCCCAATCACCTTCACAAGCTGAACACTGATGATGAAGGAATTACCCATCATGACAATAGCTATAATCAATAACGTTAAAGCAAATGTGCAGTAGTATCTCTTGCTGTCCTCTACTGAGGGGCAGGCAGATGCTTATTTGATTGTGTGACTCGAAAGACATCAACACGTTGCATCTTCAGGAGATTGTTTTCTCTAACCTCTACCCCTGGACTGACCCCTGACCCTCCAGGGAGCTAGAGGAGAGGTGCAGCACTAGGCCGCATCTGCCACCCCCACCGGACAGCTGTTAGAACTTTAATGGAACTTGTTCTACCATTAAGAGGGTGGGGAAGCAGGGGGGGGGGGGGGGGGGGGGGTCGGATAATCCCTGCTAAAATCCTTTCAAATCTGGTTAATTACTGTAGAATACAGAAATCTATATCCCCAGTTGCCAGTACACATCCCTCCACTTCTGTACTCCCACTCAGCAGATTTGGCTAATAGACAGAGAGCCATTTAACAAAGTAAATCATGATGCTAGCTAAATTATTTCAAAATGCAGTGCACTAGTACTCAGTATACACACAGAGGGTACAGGATATGTCGAACAACCTGGAGCCATAGCTTAGCCTTCAGTATATGTTGGATGGCGTTGAAGATGTGTGTTGGGAAATTGCGGTTGAGGCGTCACACTCGCCAACCTGAGCAGCAGCAGTAGAAGCTCCACTTTCTCCTGCCTTCATTACATGCATGGCTGCTTACATGGCTGTCACACTAACCAAGATTTATGTGGATATCCACAGTTCTACGCTCAATAATGCCTACCACAAGCCAGCCCTGTTGAAGGGTGTTTCATGGTGAAGGACATGCAGATTGTGGTACAGTATAATGCATGCAATGTGTTTACGATTCCCTCGACTGTACCCTCTATAGATTATTTTATCTGACCAAACCTTCATCCCCATTACCACCACCCCCTCCCAGTCCCTAAGGGTTCAAGCACCCAAATCAGTGTTAAAGAAAAGAGAAGAGGGCTGTGTTCCTCCCCCTACATCTGTCATAGAGAGAGAGGGAGGGGTTGTACTTGTGGGCTGTACAGGGGAACAATATCACACCATCTGTCACAAACCAACTGCTTCATCTCTGAAGGGATAAATACACCTCCTAAAAACATCTACCTTTAGATGATTACAGAGCATTAGTTTACTGGGGGCAACGGCTCCCCCAATCCCCTACAGTATACCCAGCAGACACTCTGTCTGCTTCTGCCTAACCACACCTTACCTCTAGTGTATCCATCCACCCAGCAAGCTGCACATTACACACGCACATAATAGGCTTCTCCATCATCAAAAATCTAGCCATTCTGTGCAAAAGGAACTAATTTAATTTCACAATATTCAATCAGGGAATTGAAATGGTGCTCGACACAATAAGGAAATATATGGAGAGTGTTTCTAGGAGAGTGCACAGAATGGATGTGAAAGCTTGATGAAAAGGAGAGCACATTGTGCTCAGAGGTAATGTTGAAAATGTAAGATGCAATCTGTTCATAACTGAACAGGGCTCTTTCATATTGAAATGATGCTGCTGCCTCTGCTGCCTCTGATACGGGAGGGTGGGCGGGGCTGGCGGATTCTTCTTGCTTCCTTAGCCGTCGCCTCTTTGTGACGTGCCCTTTCACAGTTCACACTGTCCAACTACGCCAAAGCCCTTGTTCAGTACAGAGCACTAAATGACCCTCCTAAACAATATTGGTACAAACATGTATGTCACTGATGATTAGCCTATGACGGGCTAAAGGAGATGCTAGTAAACAACAACAACATCAACAAATCACTGCACACTGCTTCTCAACCGAACAAGACAACAGACACCCCAGAAATTTCACTATGGGGCTGGCTAACAGAATGGGTCTGTATGGAGAGAACTCAGCTAAACCTCATATCCCCTATGGGCCATATGCCTCTCTCTCACTCTCTCGCAGTAGCATGTAGCTCGAGCCGCAATCTCAGTCATTCATATTTAATTCCAGTGGAGTTTCCGGCCGGACTAATGTGCTATTGATTTCAAGTCTCCTATTACTGGAGCTGGGAGATTGGCGTGGGAGAGAGGGATGGAGAGGGACTGATGAGAGAGGGTGAGGAGAAGGGAAAGGTGGAAGATGGAGAGGAAAAAGAGAATACCGTTGGGGGTGCTGTTGAGGAGCACGGACATGGAGAATCAGGATCGTATGTCTTCTCAGACTGACTGTGGTGTCTATTTTGGAGTTCTATTTCTCTCTCTCGTGAAATAATATTTTAGACCAAAGACTTCCATTAGAAACAGTGGAGGGAGAACGTTTGAGACAGTGAAAACAAAAGCGTTTTCAAAGATTATACTTTTTTTAAAGGCCTAATGCAGTTGTTTTTATATCAATATCAAATCATTTCTGGTTAACAATTAAGTACCTTACTGTAATAGATTTCCATTAAAATTGGCATATATATATATACTATTTCTCAAGCACGAATTTAGCTAGGACTGTCTGGGAGTAGTTTGAGTGGGGAAGGGGGGAACTGAAAACTAGCTGTCATTGACAGAGAGGTTTGGAACTCTCTTTGTTATTTACTGCATGGTGATGTCATCATTGAAAGCCCAAACTCCCCGCCCATGCAAACCTACTGATTAGAAGGTCCTGTGTAGATTGTATTTTCAACCAGCAACTATCAGGAAATAACATTGACTTTTTCACACTTTTAAAGTGTTAGTTTCATCAGCTGTTGTACAATATCATATAAAACAGAATTTTGACCGCACTGGGCCTTTAAAGTCAGAACTGTTACACAATATGAATAACAATGAGCTGAAGAAACACCCACACTCTTGCGTTATTGCATTTAGTTTAGCGTCTTAGTGATGGTGTTTGTATGTGACAGATAGACAGAGGAAAAGAGAGTGGGAAAGGGAGAAGAAGAAAAGAGAGAGATTGTCTAAGAGCTGGGTGTATTTAAGGTTTTCTCCCTGGATACCAACGCAGACGGGTCGAGATGAAAGATTAATAACCATCTATATTTAACGAGGTTTAGAGTAAAACATGTTCCTTACCAGAAAGGGTGGTCGCACTCACACCCACCCACTCCCACCTCCCTCCTCTAACCCCCCCCCCCCCCACACACACACACACGCACACACACACACACACACACACACACACACACACACACACACACACACACACACACACACACACACACACACACACACACACACACACACACACACACACACACACACACACACACACACACACACACACACACACACACACACACACACAAATACACAATGCACTATGACTTTTTGGGTTTGCACATTCACAATTAATGTAGTGTAATGCATACACTCCTACGCATGACAAAATATAATGCACTTACACGTTATGCACCTATGGCCCAAATTAACACAGAAGAATACACTACATTAACACTCCGGTTTGAAATCAAACACACACACACACACGCACACTCATCCAGAAGCTTGGAGAGCAGAATATAATCAATAAGTAAAAAGATGACAAGAGGCATCTAAGTTCAGAGTCTTCCTCCCACCAGCCAGTCTACTCTAATAATAGCCCAGAGACAACACATTGAGACAGATAGAGGGATAGAACTAGCCAGAGAGAGAAAGAGAGAGAGAGAGAGAGAGAGAGAGAGAGAGATGAAGAAAGGGAGAGAGAGAGCCCAAGAGAAATGCCAAATAATACATGCGGGGGTTGAATTAAGCCAATAGCTATTATCAACAAATGTAATTTCAAAGAGGGGCTGATTTAATTGTGGATCCATTCCTAAAAGCAGTAGCCCCCTCAGCCCTGTTACCATGAAACCCTGCATCGCCCAGAGCTCACCCCAGTAGAGAGACCACTATTAACCTGAGGCTGTCTGCTCCATCACTACCCATCCCCCAAATACACACACACAGGCATGCGCAAAACACCCACAAAACATACTCATACATGCATCCATTAATACATACTACGGCGTCATAAGGCAACCAAGGGTTGATAATTGAATCAAATGGGAGAGAAATAACTTGTCAGCCATTAAATAAATAACCTTATTAATGCAATGTGACCTTCATGTATGATGTAATGTAATCTTCATGTAATGAAGCGGTAATGTGTATTGTGATATATTGTGATGTAATACTAGTACAGGAAGTGAGCACATTATGAACTTAATGCATAATTGATTCAGACTTCTGGTTGTTCTGTCATTAATGTCATTGCCATTATCATGTGAAACTGAACACATTCCCAGTCCAGATTCCATTATTCTGTTAAAACAAAGAACTGGGATGTTTCTCAGTTAGGAGAACACCGCTAAAAGCTATTGACATTTATCAACCACAAAAAAATCACCAGTTTATATTAAAAAACTAACATTTGATATCCTCATGTAGGCATTTTGCACAGCACCTTTATCATTTGTAATTGTTGTTATTTATGATAATTTTCTCATTTGCAACTAGCAACAGTTATCATTAATGTGTTGATGCACTGTAGTGCCTGCTCTTGCAATTTCATTTATGGTTGATAGGAGTGTGATGTGGATACCGAATTAGAATGGTAATTGTTTAATCACAAGTACATCTTTTCAATGAATCTTAACACTGGCTTTTCTAATCCTCATATCATTTGGGGCCCAGCACTTGAATGTGAATATTCTGTTGAGTGCTTCACTCATTGGACATACCTGACATGACAAGAGAAGTGTCTGACTGATTCAATTAATAGGAGTGCCATGAAATGATCCATCTAAAAAGTGAATAGCTGAACTAGCTTTCAGGTTCTCTTCTATGAAATTGATGCAGAAATAAACAGTATAGTCAATGGCAATCTCATTTTAGTATACACTGACTGCATAGTAATGTATCTCCTACGAATGCAGAAAAACGACAGCATTCTATTTTCACCACCTAAGAGAGAAATTGATATATATCACATGAACATTGTATTTCAGAATCTGTGAACTTTACATACATATTAATAAGCTGCTCAAAATGTATACATTTCTCCCAGTGCCACCAAATATGCATTCTATATGGTTTCTGCAGACATCAAATCAGCACATTAAGCCAGCTATATGACTTAGAACAATAGAATGCCTGAGGGCTCCTTCAGAATCCCAACCCATGCAACAGGATTCCTAATCACCTCTACTGGCGAGAAGGGCCCCTAGAAATAAGAAAATAATCAGTAGAACAACAAAAGGTTTTCAGGCTAAAAGCAATGCTTGATCCTTTAATTCAGAGAGCTGTACAATAGGTGCTTGAGGTGCCCTCTCCTCCTACCCACAGGGAGGATTCAGCTGCAGCCTGCCCTGCTGCCAACCAGGGCCTTCTAATGAGGGACCGCAATTAAGCCTGTTTATTCACACTAAGTGTGAGCTGCAAATGCCAGGGGCTGCAGTCAGTTAAAAGACCTGGGCGCCTTTGTGTCACAAGAGCCGCTTTTATTCAGCAAACAAAGCAGAAAACACAACACACAAGCACCTAATGACAAAATCTGCCTCTCTAGCAGACACTCACATACAGTACATAGGCTACACACACACTTTCACACTTTCACACTTTCACACACGCACACACGTTCACACACACACACACACACACACACACACACACACACACACACACACACACACACACACACACACACACACACACACACACACACACACACACACACACACACACACACACACACACACACACAACCACGTACAGTACATACTGAATAGAGTCAGTGCTTGACAGAACAGTGAACAGTGGGGGCGGGGTTAAGACAGACTGACAGCGGGGCCCATCTCTATCCTCTTATTAACGCTTAACGAGTGCTTTCCTCATGCAATATTCATCTCCGCTAATATCATCCAAGCTCTGAGCTGAGCTGGCTACTTATGTAAGGCAATTATGTAAAATATCAGACAGGGCACACATTCACAAACTGGCTGGGCTGGGGGAGAGAGCTGCAGGACAAGGACAGAGAGAGGAAGAGAGGTACACGAAGAGAGAGAGAGAGGGTGGGATGGAGGGAGTGGAACAAACAGAGAGGGAGGGAGCGAGAGGCAAAAGAGCAGGAAGCTACGATACAATTATGTGGTGAATTAACATCTATTTCAACTCAGTGGAGCAGCTAAGATCAGCCTAGAGCAGCAGGCTTTAGACTAGTTCTGTTGTGTTCAGGCCAGGACCTGTAACCCACAAATACTATGGCCTACAACTGGAAAGTAGTATTGCTGACAACACTGTTTACATTACATTTACATTCGTTTCAGTATCTAGTCTAAATGTATATAGACATAGAAAACGTACATTACACATCTATAAGCATATCGTAAACATCCGCGGACATACTGTAGCTACATAAGGCATTATCACTCTCTCACACACACACACACACACACACACACACACACACACACACACACACACACACACACACACACACACACACACACACACACACACACACACACACACACACACACACACACACACACACACAGTCCCCTCTTTTATCGCCTACACACTCCATACTGTCCGCCTCTTATACGAGCATGTTCGTTTTATGTATGCAAATGTGAGAATATTGAAACACACATAGTGATACAAATGGATAGATATCCTGATATGGGCATCACGACTGTCCTCCACGGCAAAAATAGCATCCACACACTAAATGCAAATGCCTGCTACCTGCACAGTCAATGCCAATAATCATCCCATCCCCCTCCTGCTTCCCCCATCGTTTCTTCAAGGCGGCGACATCTAAGGACACATCAAGGTCAGTCTGGGAGAGGAAGGCAGGAAAACACACCATTGTTGTGGGAGAGTCACATTGTGCAACACCATGCACACACACTCTAACATCATACACAAACACTAAACACATAAGTAGTAATTTTACACATACAAAAATATAATCACACATCAAATCAAATCAAATTGTATTTGATGCACCGTATTACATGCACCGAATACAACAGGTGTAGAACTTACAGTGAAATGCTTACTTACAAGACCTTAACCAACAATGCAGTTTTAAGAAAAATAAAAAAGGGAAAATATAAGTAACAAATAATGAAACAGCAGCAGTAAAATAACAATAGTGGGGCTATATACAGGGGGTACCGGTACAGAGTCAATGTGCGGAGGCACCGGTTAGTCAAGGTAATTGAGGTAATATGTACATGTAGGTAGAGTTATTAAAGTGACTATGCATAGATAATAGACAGGGAGTAGCAGGAGCGTAAAAGAGGAGGGGGGGGGGGGGGAATGCAAATAGTCTGGGTAGCCCTTTGATTAGCTGTTCAGGAGTCTTATGGCTTGGGGGTAGAAGCTGTTAAGAAGCCTTTTGGACCTAGACTTGGCACTCCGGTACCACTTGCTGTGCGGGAGCAGAGAGAACAGTCTATGACTAGGGTGGCTGGAGTCTTTGACAATTTTAGGGCCTTCCTCTGACACCGCCTGGTATATACATATTAATTAACCCTTCAACAACAACAACCCCCTATGTATATATCCCCCCACACACACACACCACACACAAATGCAGTCACACACGCACCCTCAGGGTCAAGGCCCTATGGCGGTCTGTGGAGAAATAGGTCATTTGTCACACATCATGTCCTGGGGCAAAGGATGCATTATAGATGAGACCAAACAGTCTGTCTCAGTCAGCACTGCACTCACCACACACTCACTGCTGTGGAGGAAGGAGGAAGGAAGGAGGGAGGGATGGATGGAGAGATGACAACTCCTCAAAAGAAGGATGTTTCAGAAACATTGAGTACTATCCTGTCTAACACTACCACTGCCATGGCTGGGCTGTTTTTGTCTATACAAAACATGCCTATCTTTATTTTCAGAACATATTATATTAAATATAATCACAGATCAATTCAGGAGCCAAATCCAAATATTCGCATTTGACTCAATACTAGTCCCCCATCTGCCCTGCACATGACTGGAACAGTAGAGGAAAACATAGCCAATAGGAAGGCGTCCGTCATTCAACACATTAGTCAGCTTTGGTGATTTCCTGCTTTGTTATTGGCCACATATTACGCCCTGATTTTAATGGTTTGTCATTTTTGTTTGTTTGTGCTGTGATTGGCTGCATTAAAATGGTAGACGCCCTGTGTGAATGTACACACACAGTCCTTTTTTCACAAGGACAAAAGCTAAAACACTGATTTTGTCCAATACAGCCTCAAACGAGGGAAAATTAGGGATGAAGAAAAGACATGTAGAGAGAGTAGGGAAAGAGAGAGAGATGAGAGAGAAAGCTACTGTCTTCTGCTGCACCCATCTGTTCTGATAGTGCAGGTGGAGGCTCTATTCACTCAGCTCTGCATGTGTGTGTGGAGAGGGGGAGGCAGGAAGAAAGCAGAGAGAAGGAGGGAGTGGATGGATGGAGGGAGGGAGGGGGCAGTGAGATGGGAGGAGAAAGTGGGGGGGGGGCTCCTGGTGATCTCTCCTGAAGGGGATAATGGGAGAGGAGCGCATTGCAATGGCTGCCGTGTAGTACCCTCCCTGCACAATTAGCCAATCAGGAGCGCGCTCTGCCAGCCAGAAGGACGCATAAAAGAAGAACATTGCAGCAGAGGCACAGAAGGAGACTGCAAGAGGAGCTGGGAATATTACACACAGAACACAGCCGAACCATAACACCCTCCCCTGGACACACCCTGCTGGGGATCACTGCTTCTCTTTTTTCTGAACCGTCGCCCACGCCACTCGGAGAGAAAGCTCTCCCTCATCATCATCCTGAAGAAAACCCCTTTCTCCTCATTTTCACCCTACAGAGGACACCTACCAATCTCCAAGGGCTGAGATTCCCCTGGTGAACATTGTCTTTTTTCCTTTTTTCTTTTTTTTCTTTTGGATTTGGACACCGCCTCTCCACAGTAAATACACAGGCCAGCTAATATAAAGACCACAGATCATAGCATTGACTCAACCTACGGCTTGAAGACCTGCGAAACGAAGAAGGACCTAGATCACTCTCATTGTATGTCAAGAATGGTTACTGTACGTATGCCCCATTTTTCTCTTCTATTTGCAAGGATTGTGGATGTTGTAGCAGCAGCATGCATGGCATAGGCTACATTCTGGAGCGCAGACCCTTTGTTTTCCACTTGATTGTATTGTACACAAACATATATACATGCATGCATATAGCCCTATGTGTTAATACACATATTGAATATGATACAATATGGTATCTATGATAGGCTAGCTAGCTATAATACTGGTATAAACAAACACACATGTATTACACACAATATTCATAAGCTATAGTGGCCTAAATAGGCTTATACTACTGCTCTCTCGGTTATGGGATATTGTCTTGACAAGATTAACGATCGATGCTGGCAATTAGTAATGTCATGCTGAGCGATGCGCCACGGCTGCCTGCGCGAGGCTCCATCCCTGCCTGCATCTTCGACACTGGAGAGCAAAATGCTTTATTCTGCCATTTTATAGAGGACGATATATTTGCTTATCATAGGCCCACTAGGCTATATCAAAATCCATGGCTGCATTATTTGTATACACATTTTTCGATAAGGGCGTAGGGGGCAGAGGGTGCTGAGGCCGCGTGCGGCTGCTGCTGCTGAGCGGCGTAGAGAGTGGTGGGGGAGGAATGTCTTTCTCTGCCTGCCCTGCCTGGCACAGCACAAGGATGCTCGAGACGGATTTCTGAGACAAAACATGATGCCTCGGAGGCTGAGGGCCCATCGAGAGCAAGGCAAAGAAAAAGGGTCGAGTCACTCAGTGAGGGGGAGGGGGGATTACGGATACATTGGTTTGGATTGAATCAGGCAAGTCAAAATTCCTAAGGGTTCTTGTTGCGATGCAACTGAGAAAATGGGATGGACATTTCAGAGGCCGCGAAACGAGGGATGGCGACTAGCGTTTTCTTTTTTTACAAGCCCATTTTTACCCATCCGTCATAACAGTTCTTTTAAAAAGCTAGCGCCTATTTGAATCACGCCTGTTAAAGGGTTTATGTAGCCTTAGCATAGTTAAATTAGCCTAGCTCATAGCCGACGGCCGAATTGGGCGTGCCTCTGCTGGACTCGAGCGCATAATAATGGCACGCGCTGGCTATTGGTCTCAAAGCTTTCATCTCCAAACATCCTCTTGACTTAATGGCGCTGCCTCCAATTTATTCCTGTCAGCAGGTGGAATGATTTACCGTTGTATTGTTCTCATGGTTTATTAAAACTGGCGTGCAAGGAGCAAGCTAAATATATCAAATGTGATTAATTAACTACTTTTTATGCTCTATATTTATGCTTTATATAAAAGGCTATATATTTATCAGGTAGGCTTTATGTCTATATTCTATCGACTTAATTTACAGATTTTAATGACAGGTGCAGGTAGAACCCCATTTTCTATTTTAAATAATAGGCTGCTACAATATCCAAAGGGATATAATAATTTGTTGCAACCAAAAACCCAAATACGGCCATTTAGAAATGATACGCAATATAGGCCAACATAAATGATCGAATGACCATTCCATGGGACTTGGTAGCCTACTGCAATGCTCGTGTAGGCCCAAAATAAAATCTAGTAGCCCACATAATATAGCACGAGCACGACCATGTTTATAAACTGAAGAGCAGACTTATTTTGCAAGTCCTTAATCTTTGAGATCATAGTAATGCAATTATTTCAATCAATAGTCCACTTGATAATTACTTAGCCATATAGCCTCAATATGTTTCAGCTGTCCTTATTGAATAGTAGCCTATTTCTATTTCATCAGTGTTTGCCCGTGGAGCTGGGCTAACAGGCAGGCCCAGAGCCCAGTCAGCGTCATGCACGTAGGCCTATAGCTCCTGTCCACATGTTCCGCAGTCCTCCGTGAGCATTGCCTGTACTGCAGTGCCAAGCAAATAAAACAGTTGAGTCAGATAACCTTCCCGGGGCACTTCCGCGATTCAAGGACAAGGACAGCAGAGGCCACCAAGTGTAAACGAGCCTAAATAGAACTGACGCTATGAGTTTATAATATAAGATGTATCCTGTATTTACATGTATTGTCAAATTATTTCGTCTAGAAAATCAATCCACCATGGAGTATGACTGGAGGGCAAAATCAGGTTTAGCCTAAATAGATTTGGATTTATTTTGAAATACTCTATATTTACTTCTTCAAGATGGCCCATAGGGAACTGATATAGACTCGTAGGCCTACATAAGAATAAGAGACCTCAATTGCTATGTTGTCACGCAAACCATGCATGGTATAGCCTAGCCTACTACTGTCCTCGTAAATTGAGTAGCCATGGTCGTGGAAATAATACAGCACAAGGAAAATATCTACTAAACTGAGCGAAGATAATTTTATAGGCCTCATTTGATTTTTTCCCTCTAATATGTCCTAAGAATATATGTTGTACATTATTATTGTTATTATTATTATTATTAGGCGTATGATTGACTTACTGGAGCGAAATTATGTTGGCAATTGTGGCGTTCATTGTTCCGGGAGCGTCCTGCAGCCCCTGGCCATGACACAAAGCGCTACTGTTTACATTAATATTCATAGAGCTGCCATAGTCTCTGCGCGAAGAGAAGAGGAGGAACGGGTGGCTCTTTTGTTTGGTTGTTTCAATACCTTTATTCAGCAAAAAGGCGCTCGGGTTTGTGAATTCCTACAGAGCGCACATGTCTTGTTTTCACAAAATAAGGGGAAGGGGTAGAAGATGTTGCGTAATATAAATGCGAACATTTTTAAATGCGTGAAAAGAAGCGAATGAAGCATTTTGAAATGTTACAGAAAAGGCTTGATGGTTTGGACAATGCATTCTGGCCTCAAACGGAATCGCCTGAAAGCCACTCCCTACTTCAGCACTCTGGATAGCGCCCCTGGTTTCAACGAAAGCTACACACACAAACACACTCACAGGGAATTTGCAACATGTCTTACGTCTGTGTCATAAAATGCATTGACAAACGGGGAAATTATTTTAAAATATCAAATTTGTCTAATAATACACTGAAAGAAAATGATTGATATATATATATATATAGGCCTATTAAAAATGAGTGTTAGTGCAGAGCGTTAGTTACTGACTGTATGTAGGCTAAGGTTGTGAGTGTTGGGCTGTGACTTATGTTGTCCTGTTGTTTTACAGCTGCCACCATGATCCCTTTAAGCTGGAGAGAGTGTGGCTAATGCCTTTTGTTTAGGATAATCCTGTAATCTGTGTTATTTAGAAGGCCCATTTACAACCCCAGCCTAGAATCCACTTGCGATTCAGGCCTTCCAAAATAATGATTGATGTATATTTTAAAAACAAGGGTGAGAAAGAGAAAAAAGGCCTTTCTCTTGAGCTAAACCTTAGTTTAGTGAATTGCCTGTCTTTGGTGGTTCCATGAAATTAGATTTTCAAATGTATTTCCTCGTTTTCAAGTTACTCAAATGAGACTAATGCACTACCATTTTAGGCGGGTTGTATTGTGGTACAACAGTGTCTGCAATAGTGTTTTACTGATGAAAAAGAGAACCCAACAACTCCTAAATAACATGAAATATTCAGAACCTAGTATTTTCTGATGGTGTTGTTGCCAACAGGAAAGAACCTTTTTTAATTCTCTCTCTTACATTATCTCACTCAGAGATAGAGGTTATTTTCCACGACTCGCCCAGTACAGTGCGACTGCATCACCCATGAATGACTGTGTTGTCACCAGTGGTAGGACTAACAGGAAGTGTGTGTAGCAGTAATATAGTTCCCCATATCAGTGGGTAGATCAACAGAGGCCTCCTGACCTCCCATTCTTTGCTAAGAGAGAATTTGTTGTATTTATTTGTTACTGCCACAACCTGATTTATTTTCTCTTGGGTTGATTTACGGATAACAATCTTCCGAGCAATGTTTTTTTAATGCTAGGAATGTTCCTGAACATGAAAAGAGTCGATGCCAAGCACATTTGACATTATCAGAAGAATCTAATGACAAGTCCCTTTTTAGAATATAGAGAGCAGTCTTGACTCCAATGTTTGGACTCCAATGTATGGACCTGTGTTTGATTCCATTAGTACACTTAGGAACAATGAGGCCTAGCATGAGAATCTCAGTTCTATCTGAGCCCAGTCTTCTGGCTGATACAATTACAGTGATTTCCGTAAAGGGTAATCACATCACATGCTTTGACCTTTATCGGGACATGACAAAATCTGTCCTGAATACTGTATGTGGCAGACTGCTGCTTTTCCTCTTAGGACAAGTCTTCACCTTCCATTTGTAGGAAAGCAACAGCAGTCATGTATATAGACAAGGAGAAAGCCAATTTGAAGAAGACGACGCTGCCAGTATCTGTATTTACATTTGGGTCATGTAATGTTGCTGTGTATTGTAATTGAGCATTGTCAAGTGTAGGTGGTCTGTGTGCTGTGCTCGCTCCACTCGGAAGGCAGAGAGAGGAGAGGAGGTAGGGCTCTGGGCTCTTGTTTGCGTGCGAGTCTGGGTCCATGTGTAGGCGATGCTGATGATGCAGTCCATTAAATATTAAGGGAGATCTCTCAGGTCCTAGAAATAGAAAAAGAAAGGCACATCTAGTGCCGGGACAAGGAGAAGAAGAGCTGACCCAATCAACAGCAGAAATCTGAAAGTGTTGGGGGTTGTGTGTTTAATGCGTTTGTGTGTGGTTACTCTCTTTGTTGTCATTCATCATGATTAGCAACAGAATTAATGGACAGAATTAGCCTATCAGAGGGGGGCTGGTTGGGCATTTATCTATGACCTGATGGGTTATTGCCTACATCCTTGCCATATCAGTACTTGGATATTGTTATGGGTGTAGTTGATATTTTCTCCTAATTTCTTTGTAAAGGCTAACATGTTCTGATGAAAATTACGACTTGTTCTATTTGTAGCATCCTAAAAGCACTCTATTCTGTTTTTCTCATCCTCCTGCTTGTTGGCATGGAGATCTCAGGGTGATGTTAGATGTTGCTTGTGTCAGCCAGTCTCTCCCTCTGTGTCTCTGTGGCCAGTCTGAGCCTGGGAATTATATAACTTTAGAACTTGTCACTGTGGATGCCTGGACTGCTATTTCAGTTGACAAATCAAATTTGTTGGGATTCGGTGTCTTTCTGCAAAGGGCTGTAATATTTGGTCAGTTCTGTGGCAAATTCAGAAAATATTCATATTTCTTTTAGTTTCGGACGTTTGTGTGTTACATGGTGACACATATTAGATAGATACATTTTATGAATCTATTTATCATACCCATGTGGACTATTTGTTCTTTCCCATTATGCATGAAGGATGATCTTTTAACTGGGTATTGTAGAGCCTTCTGTCCATGTTCTGTTCCAGTGCAGTACATAGATCAGCAGATCATACTGCTCTAGTCGAGACCAAAGAAGCCCATAACATGTGTACTGTATGATGGATGGCTAGACTACTTTGCAGCAGCTCTCATGTGCTGCTTAGATATGTGTGTTTGCAGTGTTTTATTTTTAGGCTGTCATAATTCACTCCCTTTCCCTCTCCCTCTTCCTCTCCCTCTGATGTTCTCTCCCTGTCAATGTCAATTTGACTTAAATATATTCTCTGCTTCCGCAAAGCCATCGAATATTAATACATGGAGAAAAACAATATCTGCCCAACAGAGATGGATTATTTCGTTCTCTCTGCCTCTATCTTTCTGTCCGCGCACGCACGCATGCACCCACGCGCACGCACACGCACGCACACACACACACACAACCAGAAGTCAGTCAGCCATTAGCAACAGTCTTGAAGCCGCTGTTACCTGGGCAACATGGTTAAAGGTACAGCTCAAGGCAGAAATCAGGTTAGACAGAGGAGAGAGAGAGACAGAGAGAGAGAGAGAGAGACAGAGAGAGAGAGACAGAGAGGGGCATGAGCACGGAGGGGGGAAACAAGATGGGGGACACTAAGAGCTACAACAGGGCTTGGGGAATATCATCAAAGCAATGAATGCTTTTAGAGTAATATGTCCATAGCAGGGGAAAGGAACACTACTCAGTCTCCTCCATTAAGTTGAATGGATAAACATCAAAAGAAAACCCTGCCACGCAAAAGGGAAAATGACGAACATAGGCTATAACCAAAACAACAGACAAACAGTAGTAAAGCTGCTGGTAATATTGTATCTTACTCAAATCATTCTAGAAGCTTAGGCCACGCTGTGAGACCTCTGGAGCTTTGGCGGTAGACGCCTTATAACACCCACCAGTCTGAGACCTGCAGTCACCATGCCAGCCAGGCTCACAGATACCAGCTTGAATAATGGTACTTATTTAAACCACACTTTCCAGGTACACTATACCAGGAAATGGAACAGGGAGACAAAATGAATATTTGTATCAGTTTGGGTGGAGCCCAGGAGGCCAGTAGTACAGGGAGGACATCTTTGTACTAGCTTGTTTACACAGTCTGTCAAAAGATAGTTATATTCTAGACAGAATGGTGAAAAGGAGGAGCGGATGAATGGAATAGATGGAGCAGGGAGAGAGGGAGAGAAAAGAAAAGGAGAGATAGCGGGAAGTTTAGTTTCTGACCTGCACACACAGCTGTTCCATGAAGACAATCCCCTGTGGGTCAAATTAAGCAACATGGTGTACTCCAGAGCAACACACAATGACACCAACACACCTCTAGTGGGCACAAATACACACTCACTCATTCCATCCACTCGCACAAACAAGTTTGAGTCGGAGTCACAAACACGCACTTCCAAAAGAAAGTGAGCACACTAAAACCCAGAATGTATTTTTCCGGTTGAAACGTTCCATGTCGCTACATGACAGCCTTCAGAGACGTTAGGCCTGAGCAGATTAGACAATGTCACTTTCTCTTTTGTCTGCCATGTCAACCTCCCCATCCCAAAGCCCACTGCCCCACCTGCCCCACCACCACCAATACTTAGGACCCTGTAATGATGTAATGCTGTTTGACCCTGTGGCTGGATGGATGGATGGATGGAGGCTGGTGGATGGGAGGAGGAAACAGAGGAAAAAGGACTGTGACATCTGCAGGGCCAGAGGCAGCGAAAGAGAGAAAGAGCGGGGGAGGAGAGGGGGGGGGGGCAGGGAGGGGGTAGAGAGGGGTCTGTGTGTAGCCTACTGCTATCCCTGCCTCGCATCCTTCCACCCCCTCAGCTGATGTCTGACCTCTTCCCTAGCTGACAATGACAGAGCGGACATTCATTCAATGAGTCTATATTAAAGGCCTTCTAACAACACCCCACCATTACTCTACTGTGTGTTATTACTGCGGATGTATATTATTTGTACACAGGGTTCTATATTCTTCCTTTTCCTCAGCAGATAATCAGCACCATGGAAACCCAGGTGTCCAACGGTCCGAGCGGAACCAGCCTGCCTAATGGGCCAGTCATCAGCACCAACGGTGCCACAGACGACAGCAAGACCAACCTAATCGTCAACTACCTGCCTCAGAACATGACCCAGGAGGAATTCAAGAGCCTATTCGGTAGCATCGGAGAGATTGAATCCTGCAAACTGGTCCGAGACAAGATTACAGGTATTCATGATGCTTCAGCAGGTACAGTTGATGAATAGACAGACAAACAAAATAATATTCTAGTTGGAGGATAACAAATAATCACATTCAGCATATGTACCTGTAGGTACAGTTATTTTGGTGCAAAAACAGTTTCTAAAGGACCATTATCGATATCTGTTTTCAACGATTTAGGCCAGAGTTTGGGCTATGGGTTCGTAAACTATGTGGATCCCAATGACGCAGACAAGGCCATCAACACACTCAACGGTCTCAAACTGCAGACCAAAACAATTAAGGTAAGAGCACCTCTCCTTCCTGCTTTTCAACCTGCGCCACTCTCCATCTTCTCTGCTTCAATGCGCTGTGGAAGACCAGGAAAGGCAGGGAGCAACTCAAAGAAAGGGAGGTGGCGAGAGAGGCAGATGTGACAAGAGGGGAAGGAGGAAAAAACAGGAGGGGGTCGCAGGAACAAAGGAAGTGAGCAGAACAAGAAATGAGAGAGGGAGAGTGGAGAGAGGGAGAGTGGAGGTCAGAAAGCAAGGGGCTAGCAGCATGCAGAGGTGATTGTGATGGAAATGTAATCAGGGAGTCTCACTGTGGGGCACGGGGGTCAGTTCAGGCTCCCCCATCTGCCTCCAATCTGGCCTAATTAGGGGGCTTCTTTGTCCCCAATATGGATGGGGGGGAGGAGCGGGAGGGGGAGGAGGTGAGGGGGCAGATTAAACACTACTCCATCCGTCCCTCCGGCCCCCTCCTCCCACCTGATCAAAGTAAATCATAGATTGGGATAAAGTGCAGGCTTAGTTCAAATCAGACTTCTGAAAGACTGGGGCAGAGAGAGTCAACAGCATCAGGAGCTGGGTTGGGCTGTTGGAGTTATACAGACAGGTGACAAATCATATTGTTAATCATTATTTGTACAATATGTTTTAGTTACATTACTGTACAAATACACATATATTGTATTTAGGGGGCAATAATATCATTATTACTACTGTTAGTAATATAATATCAAAATAATTGGGCCGATATAAATTACAGAAAATGTATACATTTTATGGTTGTTATTAATATTGTTGTTAATGTTGTTATTACAATTGTTAAAATATGTATGTTTTTATATTATCAGGAGGGCTATTTTGAAAATCAATGATTATTATACAGCCATAAAACAATGACCAAGCAAATGTCATATTTCCACCAAAGCATTGTAAGATGGAGGGAGGGGGCAGGAGGAGTAAATGGTAGGGGGTAGCTTGGGGAACAGAATGCCAATGGCAGGATTAGGGGCCATATGGGCTGCAGGCACCATCTGTACTGTGGGAGAGACAGGGAGAGGGTTAATTATAGGGTAGCCTCCGCTACCCCTCTCCCATTCTCTAGCACCCCCAATCACTGCATCACACACCCTGTCCACGCGCACTCTACACAATACTGGAGTCCTGCACACTCACTGCACCATTTAGAATGAGTAGAACTTTATTCTCTACACTCAATGGGTCAAATACATCCATCGGCTATGTGTTGTGCGAGGCATGATAATACTCAATATTGTCTGGACATGTCAATCTAAATGTTCACTGTCACTAGAAATGTCCCATATTTATATCTAAAACACATTCATTCAAGTTATACTGTACTTGTATATGTGAGTATGAGTTTATATAATAAGGAGTGAATGTTTTAGTGAGTTGACAGTCGGGGATGCTGTCTTGTGATCTATTTATATTGTTTGCTGGTTGCCAGTGGAGCTGTTCTCCCTCGAGGCTGGAAACAAAGGAAAGAGGCAAGACAGGGAGGGGAGATCAGCCTATCTCTGGCAACACTCGCTCCTTCTCCCTCCATCCGAAACAAACAGACAGACCACTCACAACAATGCACTGACTCTCACTATCTATCATACTCTCTCACTGGCTTTCATACACGCCAACACATGAATATGTAGACGTTTTCATAATCAATCTAAGTCACACTATAGTCTCACCATAGAATACTAATGTTAACTTTGCACAACGGTGGACACAATCAGTCACAAAGCGTTCCAAAAAACAGTCACACACAGACAAAAAAAGACGAGTAAAATGAATATTCATGCATTGCTACAGGGCCAGCAGCATACCACCCTGCATCCCACTGCTGGCTTGTTGCTGAAGCTATGCAGGGTTGGTGTTGGTCATTCCCTGGATGGGACACCAGATGCTGCTGGAAGTGGTGTTGGAGGGCCAGTAGGAGGCACTCTTTCCTCTGGTCTAAAAAAAATATCCCAATGCCCCAGGGCAGTGATTAGGGACATTGCACTGTGTAAAGTGCTGTCTTTCGGGTGGGATGTTAAACAGGTGTCCTGACTCTCTGTAGTCACTAAAAGATCCCATGGCACTTATTGTAGGGGTCTTAACCCTGGTATCCTGGCTAAAATCACAATCTGGACCTCATAATGTCACCTAATCATCCCCTGTTTAAAATTGGATCATTCATCTATTCTCCTAGGTTGTTGCTGTAAATGAGAATGTGTTCTCAGTCAACTTACCTGGGTAAACAAATGACTATATGGTTTTATGTAAAGATATGGGAAACCTTTGATTTGATATCAGTGTTAAAATGTGTGTTTCTTTGATGTGTTGTAGGTATCGTACGCCCGCCCCAGTTCAGCTTCTATCCGTGATGCCAACCTGTATGTGAGCGGTCTGCCTAAGACCATGACCCAGAAGGACATGGAGCAGCTGTTCTCCCAGTATGGACGCATCATCACCTCCCGCATCCTGGTGGACCAGGTTACAGGTACAGCCTTAACTCACTTCTGGCAAAAACTGACCCCTACTCCAACCTACCATTAGCCTATTCTAACGTACCCCTGACCTACTCTAACATACCCCTGACCTACCCTAACTCTACTCTAACATACCCCTGACCTACCATAACTCTACTCTAACATACCCCTGACCTACCCTAACAGACCCCTGATCTACCCTAACATACCCCTGACCTACCCTAACTCTACTCTAACGTACCCATGACCTACTCTAACATACCCCTGACCTACCCTAACTCTACTATAACATACCCCTGACCTACCCTAACTCTACTCTAACATACCCCTGATCTACCCTAACGTACTCCAGACCTACCCTAACTCTACTCTAACATACCCCTGATCTACCCTAACGTACCCCTGACCTACCCTAACTCTACTCTAACATACCCCTGATCTACCCTAACGTACCCCTGACCTACCCTAACTCTACTCTAACCTACCCTAACTCTACTCTAACGTACCCCTGACCTACCCTAACGTACCCCAGACCTACCCTAACTCTGACCTACCCTAACTCTACTCTAACGTACCCATGACCTACTCTATCATACCCCTGACCTACCCTAACTCTAACCTACCATAACTCTACTCTAACGTACCACTGACCTATCCTAACTCTACTCTAACATACCCCTGACCTACCATAACTCTACTCTAACATACCCCTGACCTACCCTAACAGACCCCTGATCTACCCTAACATACCCCTGACCTACCCTAACTCTACTCTAACGTACCCATGACCTACTCTAACATACCCCTGACCTACCCTAACTCTACTCTAACATACCCCTGACCTACCCTAACTCTACTCTAACATACCCCTGATCTACCCTAACGTACTCCAGACCTACCCTAACTCTACTCTAACATACCCCTGATCTACCCTAACGTACCCCTGACCTACCCTAACTCTACTCTAACATACCCCTGATCTACCCTAACGTACCCCTGACCTACCCTAACTCTACTCTAACCTACCCTCACTCTACTCTAACGTACCCCTGACCTACCCTAACTCTACTCTAATGTACCCCTGACCTACCCTAACTCTACTCTAATGTACCCCTGATCTACCCTAACTCTACTCTAATGTACCCCTGACCTACCCTAACTCTACTCTAACATACTCCTGACCTACCCTAACTCTACTCTAATGTACCCCTGATCTACCCTAACTCTACTCTAACGTACCCCTGACCTACCCTAACATACCCCTGATCTACCCTAACATACCCCTGACCTACCCTAACTCTACTCTAACATACCCCTGATCTACCCTAACGTACCCCTGACCTACCCTAACTCTACTCTAACGTACCCATGACCTACTCTAACGTACCCCTGACCTACCCTAACTCTAACTCTAACCTACCCTAACTCTACTCTAACGTACCCCTGACCTACCCTAACTCTACTCTAACGTACCCCTGACCTACCCTAACTCTACTCTAATGTACCCCTGATCTACCCTAACTCTACTCTAACGTACCCCTGACCTACCCTAACTCTACACTAACGTACCCCTGACCTACCCTAACTCTACTCTAACGTACCCCTGACCTACCCTAACTCTACTCTAACATACCCCTGACCTACCCTAACATACCCCTGATCTACCCTAACGTACCCCTGACCTACCCTACCCTAACTCTACTCTAACGTACCCATGACCTACTCTAACATACCCCTGACCTACCCTAACTCTACTCTAACATACCCCTGACCTACCCTAACATACCCCTGATCTACCCTAACGTACCCCTGACCTACCCTACCCTAACTCTACTCTAACGTACCCATGACCTACTCTAACATACCCCTGACCTACCCTAACTCTACTCTAACATACCCCTGATCTACCCTAACGTACCCCTGACCTACCCTAACTCTACTCTAACGTACCCATGACCTACTCCATCATACCCCTGACCTACCCTAACTCTACTCTAACATACCCCTGATCTACCCTAACGTACCCCTGACCTACCCTAATTCTACTCTAACGTACCCATGACCTACTCTATCATACCCCTGACCTACCCTAACTCTACTCTAACGTCCCCCTGACCTACCCTAACTCTACTCTAACGTACCCCTGACCTACCCTAACTCTACTCTAACGTACCCCTGACCTACCCTAACTCTACTCTAACGTACCCCTGACCTACCCTAACTCCACTCTAACGTACCCCTGACCTACCCTAACTCTACTCTAACGTACCCCTGACCTACCCTAACTCCACTCTAACGTACCCCTGACCTACACTAACTCTACTCTAACGTACCCCTGATCTACCATGGACTTATCCTTACCTACTCTAACTTACCTCCCCCTAACCAACTGTAACCCTACTCTAACCTTTCCCATCTCGTTGGACCAAGTCAGAGTCATGACTCACCCCTCAGGTGCTAACATTAGCTTGCTTTCTGACCCCGGAGCAGGTATATCGCGAGGAGTGGGCTTCATCCGGTTTGACAAGCGGAACGAGGCGGAAGAGGCCATCAAGGGCCTGAACGGCCAGAAGCCCCTGGGCGCAGCCGAACCCATCACGGTGAAGTTCGCCAACAACCCCAGCCAGAAGACGGGCCAGGCCCTGCTCACCCAGCTGTACCAGACCGCTGCACGCCGCTACACTGGCCCCCTGCACCACCAGACTCAGCGCTTCAGGTACTGCCCCCACCACCACCCAATCCCTGCTCTGACCTGTCTGTCATCTGACCTGACACACCTGCCCTGCTGGAACGAGCACTACGGCGCTCGCTCATCCTATCTTCCTCTCTTTCTCTCCCTCTTTTTTCTTGACTTTCTTTTAAACTGCAGCCTCATCCCTCCATTTGGAAAGGGACCAGATCCAAATAACAGCACAAAACCAATGTAAGAGACCCCCAATGTATCAAAGCACAAATCAAATGAAAAGAAAGCAAAGTGCTCCAAACCAGTCAAATAACATAGTATCTACTAAACAAGATGAAGAAATTACATTTAAATAATCAGACAATGCAGATCTCCAACACACACACACACACACTTATCTGCACATTAACAAACTGATTTGCATAGTGCGTTGTTGTGGTTCGCCAAGGCTAGGACGTGCGCTCTGTGATGGGTTGCTGTTGGGATAGACAGAGTGCTCCTCTACAGTACAGTGATGGGCGCCCTCTGGAGGCCAGCTGGCAGAGGAGCAGGAGCTGCATGTGAAAAGGCCTTCCTCCTCTCAGACCTCACCACTAACGTCTCCACCCCCTTCATTTCTCCCTCTTGCGTTGCAGACTCGACAATTTACTAAACGCCAGCTACGGAGTCAAGAGGTAAATGCCAAAGGTGTACTTTGTCAAATAAAAAAGATACAAAAAAAATACATCCATGCCTAAGAACAAACCTCAAACAAAGTGACTGGAATACCACCTGCTGCCTTCACCTTGAAATGACAGATTATGCAAATATTCCCTAATTCCCTATTCACACTGCCCATTAAACAGAGAAGTTATGTAACAACCAGTCCAGACAGTATAACAAATCTAAATATGCTAAACAGTGTCTGGGGTTGTCTAACAGCAGGGTATTCTGGCATGGCTTTGTTTATAATCCTTTGGTTCTTTTGGTTTGATTACGTAATGGAACTGATGTGTGTGTATTTCTTTATGAACTAACATTATCAGTTTTGGTTTTACTTTAATGTCCCTTTTATTCCACCAGCATGGACATACCAGATTGCGTTTGCGTCTTCTTCTGTTTGCTCCAATTTTCCTATGATTTGATTGGAATTTGCTTTCATCCCTCTCTAGGTTTCTGTGTTTTGTTCAATATTGTGATTTCCGTTAAACATTGTGATTTCTGTGTCTAATTTTCGCAGAGGCTTTGGTCAGCAGAGACTATGACTAAAATATGCAGAGTGTGGGTGTTTGTGTGTCATAGAAGCACAGTGTGCTGTTTTGTGTGGAAGCAGGTAGTCTGGAACCACTGTGGTGCCCTGCCCACACATATATTTATCTATCTACTCACTGCAGAAAAAATGGGGATGGAGATCGATTGGGTCACCAGACAGACTCCATGCCCCTCCGACTTCCAAGCCTTCAGCGCATATCGTAGCTAGAATCATGGCCAGTATATAGAGAGATGATTGCTGTGTGGAACTTCAGAATGACACCCAATGTAGTTCTCCCTCTCTCCTTCCTAGGTTCTCCCCCATCACCATCGACAGCATGACCAGCCTGGCGGGAGTCAACCTGACCGGGCCCACCGGAGCCGGCTGGTGCATCTTCGTCTACAACCTATCGCCCGAGGCTGACGAAAGCGTCCTGTGGCAGCTGTTTGGGCCCTTCGGCGCCGTCACAAACGTCAAGGTCATCCGTGACTTCACCACCAACAAATGTAAGGGCTTCGGCTTCGTCACCATGACCAACTACGACGAGGCAGCCATGGCCATCGCTAGTCTCAACGGCTACCGCTTGGGAGACCGCGTGCTGCAGGTCTCCTTCAAGACCAGCAAGCAACACAAGGCCTGAGAGAGAGAGAGCTGCTAGCTGACGCCAGCTCCTTCAGCCAGCAGGAAGCGCCACTGAGCTCCCTGTTACTATCACTCTACATGGGCCTGGACTGAGTCTCTCTCTCTGATGCACACTCACCCACACACAGCCCTATACACATACATACACACACTATCAGACATGCACACACTATTAGACATATTTACACATACCAACATACACAAAGTCAGAGTTTCAAACAAATACACTAGTAGAGTTTTTCTTTTCTCTTTACACAACATGCTAGTCCTTCCCTACGTTTGCCTGGATTGAATTAGTGGAGGTGCGTTGGGTAGTTGGTCTCTGGGGGTGGGGGTAAGAGGCTTCGATGAGGGAGACAGTCTAACGAATGTGACAGAGAATGTGCGCTGAGTGCTTTGATTGAATTCAGGCAAATAATGACAAAAACTGCTGAAACAAAATTATCAAAAATCTAAAATGAACTACAAATATGTGCAATTTAAACCCCAAACTCTTACCCCACGAACTATCCCATTATCTTGCTGGAGAGAGTGTAGTCACTTTTTTTTTACACTTGGGCATTTTGAATCAGTGATTTTTTTTAGATCAAAGAAAATTTATTAAAAACAGTGTTCTCTTATATACGTATATTAAAATATAACTATATATTCAATATTTAAGGTGGTTATAATAGCCGAGTATGTAAGCATTTTCTAGAAACTTTGACTACTGTTTCCTGGCTCAACATTAGGTAGGTTGTGACTAGCTTTGGGGCAGTTTCTCTACCCTATTAAGGACAGATCCAATACGATTTAGGTTATCAAACTGAACAGATACTGGTCACAAAGACAAGCAGCCTGAAGGCCACCATAATTACACCCTCACTACACAACACAACACAGTCACACATCCGCCCTGTTAGGGGGAAAACAACACTAGAATACTGAACATCACTGACATCTAAGAATCGCCCTGTATTTTTTACTCTGGTTCTTCTATTCAGAGTAGAATGGATGGATTCCACCACAAACAGAGCTGTCTGTGTGAACAACGTAGAGCATTGTCCCAGCTAGTGTTCCCATGGAGACCGTGTTCATGTACAATTCTCTGAGAGACTAGGGACCGTGAGTTTAGAGCAGTCATTTCACCAAATCACAGAGCCACTTTACCAAAACACCCAACCAGATATAACACCCCTCCAAGGGAATGAGAAGGTTTTTACAATTCAGTGGAAATTTCTAATCACTCTCATTATAACCCTGCCTGCCCTGTCAAAATAGAAGAAACCAAGCCTGCAGAAACCAACAGTGACAAGTTTGTTTATCTCACATTGGAAACTCAAAAAACATTTTTTTGTTGATTTGCAACATCTGATCGGCACTATCACCTAGCTGGAATTTAAAAAATATCAACAAACCCATGAAAATAATTTATGACACCCCTTGATGAAAATATAACGACAAAATAGTCTTGGTGACTGTCTGTTAGAAACATCTGACAAGACGTTTCATGGGGAGAGATAGGATTACAATATAAAGACATCTGCATATAATAGATTAAATAAGGTAAAGTGTGTTCAAGACATTTTTGCTTTTCTAAATAACGCTGTGTTAGCCAAAGAGGACAACCATCTCTTTGAAAGGATTACTTTAGAGATAAATCTATTTTTATACATACAAATGAACAAGACCTTGTGCTGAATTTTTACAGATTCTTAAAACTCTGAAAAACTGGGACACCGCATGGCTGTATTTTAAGCCCTTTGATCTTTGAGAGAGAGGGAGGAGCGCGTGCATGCGGTGTATAGGTGGGGGTCGAGGGAAGGGGGCGATGAAGAAAAGTTCTCACACAACCTTACTTTTTCAACCACAACCTATAAACAAACTATTGAAATAGCAAAAAAAGAACATAAACAAAGACATCGGAATAGAACAAATACCCATCAGCACAAACCAATTCAATGATTAGGAATCAAACGTTACAGAGACAATTCTGCATTACTAATACTGCAATCTTTGAGTGTAAACTAGACAAACACATATCACTTTCTCTGAAGTTGCATACAGTCCGTGTTGCTTCAATGATTGTACAGTGAAGTGTTATCGCTTTCACAGGAGACACTTAAATCAGGCTGCAGTAAAGACAGTCAGTCAGGCCCCATGATTTGTCCTCACAGACATCTTGGGCTGGTTCGAAACAGAAAGGCTTGAAGTAGATTCTCAATAAAGCCTCCTTTCAATGCAAAGATGATTAGGTATATTTGAATGAAGATTTAGCCAAAGAATTTGGAATATGAGTGTCAATAAGAAATAATTCAGTCTATACTATTACTAACTGCTCCCCTGATAATTCTTCTATAAACCATTATCATTTATTGCATGAAGATCCCTTATCATTTTAAATCCCCATAGCGCTTGCAGAAATATCTGTTGTTCATATCAAATTATATCAGAACGGACTAATATCTTTTGGTTAACATATCTGTTGAGTAGATATAATTTAGCCCATTTGCACAGGTGCTTACCACAAACCTACAACAATGTAAACAAAGAATTCACCTTTCAGCAAAAACCACGACAGTTCCACACAAGTGTCTCTTGAACCTCAATACTGTAATACTCATACCATCCACTCACAATAGGAATCCAATACATCAGAGTATGACAGCATTGTTTCAGTTTAACCCTCAGCCTCTGTCTAACTCTGACCATTCCATTTCTTACTGTGCCCCAGTAGTATATTGGTGGTGTGCCAACCAAAACAAACATGAAAGGTCATACATTAACACCCTGTCATAATCTAACTCCACACCTCCCTTCCCTATTCAATCAGTTGTGCCCATACTCAAGAGAAGGTAGCACAGTAGGACTGATACAGCATCACTTTAAGAGACCAGATGTGAATCTTGGGAACAGAACAGCAAATAGGCCACGTTGTTGAGCTGCAGTTGAAGAAGTAGTCCCACTGGTGATATGGGGTAGAGTTCCAGCCCAGTTCCCCCACACCCTAGACTAACAACAGGCCCTAGGCCACACCCTAGACTAACAACAGGCCCTAGGCCACACCCTAGACCAACAACAGGCCCTAGGCCACACCCTAGACCAACAACAGGCCCTAGGCCACACCCTAGACTAGAGCAACAACAAACTGTCCCATCTTACACAGCCAATACAGAGACCCTCTTCTCTTCCCACACCTACGTATGGTAGAGAGCCAAGGACAATGGCAGGAGACAAATGTACTGCACCGCTTGAGCAACAATAAATAATCATCTAAAAAGACAAAAAAACTTTCCTATGGAACAGTAAGTGCAATGTGCTTTGTTTTTATATTGACTGAGAACAAAAAGATATATATATTTTTTAAAAGAAAAAGAAATTAAACATCACACTGAAATGGTTTGCGGAAAAGGCGGAAGGATCAAATGTAAAGAAATCTAAGTGTTAATGCACCGATTCATTAAAGAGAATCAAACAAGCACCGATGGAGAGCTCTGAAAATGTCCAGAATCCCAGCCCCGGATTAGTGCTCTGAACATGCAAGCTAAAACTAACCGCATATTATTATTGGGTGAATAAAAAGAGCAATTTAATTGAAAAGACCTTGAAAGGGATACTGTCTAATATATCATCAGTTTTAGCCCACGTCGATTTTAGAATATCATTTTTCCTGTAATTTATTGATTTTCTTTTACATATCAAGACTCACATGTTAACTTAGCGTATTTGTGTTGTTGACGTTACCATATAGGACACACATGGGTCCAAGATTTTATTTGGTTGCTTTGATTGGGTATTTTTTCTTTCTTCATTCCATTATTTAATTAGTTGCAGTTCTTAGTGTATGCAGATTTTAGACTTAGTTAGAACTTTATTTCAATCAAAACGTGTTCAATTGTGTTTGTAAAAGTCTGTGGTAGCTTTTGTTGCAACATAAATAATTTAAACAGAAAAAATTCAAGATAGCGCCAACAAACTTGTATTATTTGGGCGACTTTAAGCTTGTAGTTTTAACTTATTGTTAACTTAAAAACTATTTATTATTATTGCCTCGTATAAAGTATGTTTTGTGTATATTTATGGTTTATTTCATTATATTTGCAAGTTTAAAAGATTTTAAGTTTGCCAAAATTGTGGTTACATTTTCTTTCTTAAAAAGGGAACAAATAGATTAAAAAACAGCTTTAGAAGTACGATTTGGAAATGTTCTCCATAGTCAAAGAATGCACTGCTATATTTAACTAATTGAAGTGTATAAACATACATGCTGTGTGCTAGATGTTATGCCTTTACTGCCTGTGTTCTGTTTGTCTTGTTAAATGAAAACCTTTTGATTATTTAATCTAATCACAGTCTTGTTTTTCCAGCCACTGAGAACCCTGGGGAGTGTCAGTCAGGACATGGGCTGGGCCTGGGGTGTGGCCTATTGTAGGCTCCAGGGCGGAGCCTGGACCTTTGGCAGTGCCTGAGGCTCCATGTGCACTCAGCATGCTTTCCCTCCGACTGCTGATGAACAGAACTACTGTAGTTATTAGAAGGGACCATAGTACAGAACTCCAACATGACAGCTGAGTTATGTACAGTAGTTCCAACAGCAGCCAGGAGGAAAGCATCGTTGGGGGTTACTCGTATAGGAAAGGGGTCAGTGGTTCTTCTGTTTCTCGACCAACTGTATTTTGTGTCTATTTATTTAGAAGAGGGGACACAGAGTAACTTAGTGACGTTCTTCTTACAACATTTTCCTGGAATGGTAGAACAAATCAAAGGAGAAAATGATCAAAACAGATCTACTGGCATCAATGTATCAATGTCAGTAGGAAGATATCAAAATCTCATACTTCCAAACATGACCAAATGAACAATGACAAAATGTAACAAAGAAAATAAACCTTTCAGTTTAGTTTAGGATATTTATTACTGGGATTTCAGCTGAAGACGCTTGAAGACTTTTTCATGGAATTGTTTAATTATTTGTACTTTACATGCCAGAAAAAAATAAAAGGTTACAAATCTGAGTGACCCATGTTATTTTTACAAGATGGCATTGAGCGTTGTTGTCGTTTCCAGAGGGTAACAATGCAAAACCATTGATGCGCATATGACAAACTGCCCACCATCGTCATAATGCACATCATTGGCATAGTCATCTACTGTAGTATTAGAGCCAACAGAGCATAGTTAACATTATACTGACTATCCTGCTTAGATACAGTACAACTCTTGTTGATTGGCAAAGTAGAACACCGGAGAAAACGATTCAGCATATTCAAATTCTACTTCTTTTTTTTGTTAATGGAATGACTATTTTTGAATCTAATTGAATCACTAAACATAGACAAACAAGTTAAAGCAACAACAGACAAGTAGGAGTAAAGAACAAGCAACCATTTTGAATCTTCATCTTCCAGTTTGTGAATCCAGAGTGCAGCAGCTGGTTGTTGCAGAGCAGAACAGGGTGAGAGGCTAGCATGTAGTCCATAAAGAGAAACCTGAGAGAGAAATTACTATGTTATTTTATTTTCAAGCAGAAGTGACAAGAAATCCTCTCAGAAACAAAATGGTTTTGACCGCTTGGAAATGTTGCACAGTGCCTTACTTCTCATAAAATGTTTGCTTTTGCCATCGCGAAATTACCAACTTAAACCGTTTTTATGTAAAAATGATCAAATACATGTGCAAGGATGTCCTACCAAGTCAAGACTGGCTCCTTGCACAATGCAGGTCTTCCTTTGTCCTGTTAACATCTTCTGTTTCAGTGTCTTCTCATTTTCCTGCTTGCTTGTGCCTCCTTGCTTTTTGTACAGTAGCTAGCACTTTATTATTATTATTATGTATTTTTTTTTAAATGTAACCTTTAACTAGGCAAGTCAGTTAAGAACAAATTCTCATTAACAATGACGGCCGACACATATTTGCACTGTTTTAATTAAGCTACTCAACCAGATGAGGGAAGTAACCATTATCTAGATTGGCTCGTCCTACTAGGTGGACTTGAATGCCATTTATGTCAGATCTATTTGAAGATAAATGCAGCAGAAAGTTGACTATACACCCAAAACACTTCTCCCCTGCACAAATACAACTATGTGGGCTGGAGCCAACAGTTGATACAATGTTTCTAAGTTAGCTAGTGAGAGCCAAGCTCAAGACAGACATGCAGAGTAGAGTGATGATTGACAGACAACTTGAAGTTTAAAAAATGTATGTATTAAAACGATTATGAAGGTCATTTCCCCCCCAGTGGTTGTAGTCCATAATTGTAGGGTACATGATTAAACAATTACCGTGCCAGGCCGAACATGTGGATATCAACTTTTTATAAATACTGTACATGTAATTATAAAGTGCTCTACTGCTCTATAAGTCAAATGGGCCTGGCTTGTAGCTACCTGTTGGTGGGGAACGCTACAGCTCTGTGTGTCCGTGCAGGACTTCGTCCAGGCTGGCTGGCTCCTGGCACACAGCAGGGGTGGTGAACTCCATGAGGTACTCACAGCGACTGGGCTCTGACGTGGACGTCACCACCGTCTCCTTCCCACACGTCAGCTTCACCTGACCCACACAGAGGGACAACATTAACCCTTCACTATATTCACAGGACATGTAGTGGGTCAGCAGTACCTCAAGAGTAGCGACCTGTGCACTTAGTGTGCACAGATTGTGTGAATTATCATGCACATTCCCCCACCCAGCACCCCCGCACCGTATGAAACATGATTTGACTTAATACCCTTCATATGCTCTCAGCATATTAGACTGTCATAAAGGTCCAGCATTGGGCTGGGAGGGAAGTGGACTGGAGAAGATAGAGACTTACTGTGGTGGACCTGTTGGGTCCCTGCCAGCACCCCTGCCCATGGTCATACTTCATCACTGAGTATAAATTGTCTTCAGGACCAGCCCATTGTCCCCACAAGCTACAACGAGGACAGAGACAGAGAGAATGACCACTAACATTCCTAACGGTTTTAGAAGGACCACAGTCATTTGAACAGTTAAAGGCTCCGGTAAAATTAAGGAGGTTCTCTTACCCAAGGTTGGTCTCTGAACCCCCAAACTTAGGTTTCTGGGAGACCCTATTGAATGGACACAGCCTGTAGATGTACCTGATGAAAAAGAAGAGGGGCACAGTCTTAGATGTAATCTTTGGTAGACTCAAACAGTTTCACATTAACACATTATTTCTCTCACGAAGGCATAAACAAACTATGGGTATTTACAAAGATAGATGAAGTATACGTACTCGCTTGTGGATAATTCGTAGCACTGGCTGTAGAGGTATGCAAATTCTGCACTTGGCCCAAAGTCAAAACCAATCTCCTTCTCAAGATTCCTGCAGATCCAAATAAATTCAGGATCACAGATTAATGATTCACTTGCAGACACAGGGTACATTCATTTGTGTTTTCAAACCTAATAATACAACCTGCACTTGTATGCCTGTGTAGTGTTTGCATGTTGAGTATCATCATGAGATGTTTTTGTGTTGCAAGGACTAACATACAGTTGTTGCCAAAGCCAGCAGAGATTTTGCAACCACAATGCTTACTCACTTCATTTGATCGTCCACTTCCCGGAGAGCCCTCTCAGCTTCATCAAAATCATCCCTGGCTTTCTGGGCAGCTGAGGAACAAAGACAACGAAGCACAACCTCAAAAGGACAGACCAATGAGACATACAATTCCACAGCACGGAAAATCACAATTCAGACATTTACGCTTAATTTGATCTGAACCCCCTACTTTGTATATTCAGACAAACACAAATTGTGTCCCTGTTTAAGGTAGTGCGGGACTAAGCCCAGACTGTAAAACAGATGACTGTATGCACCATCAATAAGGCTCTGGGTCTCTGTGTCGTACGGTGGCATGGACACCTCATCGTCCTCTCTTTTCTCTGGGGTCTGCACGGTGGGAGGGACCTGATAATCAAACACGGGTTACGTTACTGGGACAACTGACCACCCAAGCCCTCCAATACTAGCCTAGTTCAGGCCCTTCCCCTCAAATGTGAGGATTGCCAACTACCTTCTCTTCTTCCTCCTCCTCCTCCTCGTGATCATCATCTTCCTCGTCGTCCTCCACATCCTCCTCCTCTCCAGCGTAATCCTCGGGGTAGTGGTCAGAGTCATGGTCAGAGACAAAGTCCCTGGTCTCCTCCTCCTGGGGGGTCTCCACTGGGGCAGGGGGGTCAGACTGGCCCTGAGACACCTACACGGTCACATCAACCAAATCACACACACTGATATAGCCCTTTAAAGCACATCTCACAAAGTGCTCGACAGTAACCCAGCCTAGACACCCAATCTGAGGCTCCAGGACACAGACCATTCTACTAAGATATGGAAATGACTGTGGAACATAAGTGTTCATGTGGTGCTGACCTCTGACAGGTACTTGTCTTTGATGCCGCTCCACACAGTTTCAAATGCAGACGTGTCCACTTTGTCTGCTCCTCCCAGCAATCCCTACGGGAATGGATTAGCAAATCAGAAAAAGGGTAAGACGTCTATCTTGAAATGATTTTTTTATTTTTATTATCTTAATAAGACATCTTACTGCACTGGCAGATCATGTGCTCATTTTAACCTACAAAGGCACGATACAAGTCAGAATATCTTGATACAAGACAAATGACCTTGATGTATTTTCTGGGCAACTCAAAACAAGTACATGCAAATGCTTTGGGTAAGCAAGATCATTTTGACTTAATTAATATGTCAATCTCTGTGAGTAAAATAAAAAGTGGTTCATGTGAACCTAACTCACAGCAAAAAAATGTAAAGAAAGCAATCAAATGTAATTTGTTGCCTAGACTTTACTGCAAATGACACTAAAATCCTGAGGGGAAAAAAACAATACACTAATATTGCAGTTAGCCATAACAGCCTTTAAAATATAATGCTTGTGACCACACACATCTATAGTTGAAGTCGGAAGTTTACATACACTTAGGGTGGAGTCATTAAAACTCGTTTTTTAACCACTCCACAAATTTCTTGTTAAACTATAGTTTTGGCAAGTCGGTTAGGACATCTCCTTTGTGCATGACACAAGTAATTTCCCCAACAATTGTTTACAGACAGATAATTTCACTTATAATTGACTGTATCACAATTCCAGTGGGTCAGAAGTTTACATACACTAAGTTGACTGTGCCTTTAAACAGCTTGGAAAATTCCAGAAAATTATGTCATGGCTTTAAAAGCTTCTGATAACTCAAATGATGTCAATTAGCCTATTTGGAGGTGTACCTGTGGATGTATTTCAAGGCCTACCTTCAAACTCAGTGCCTCTTTGCTTGACATCATGGGAAAATCAAAACAAAATCAGCCAAGACCCCAGATACATTTTCTTTTTTTTTTTAGACCTCCACAAGTTTGGTTCATCCTTGGGAGCAATTTCCAAACGCCTGAAGGTACCATGTTCATCTGTACAAACAATAGTACGCAAGTATAAACACCATGGGACCACGCAGGAAGGAGACATGTTCTGTCTCCTAGAGATGAACGTATTTTGGTGCAAAAAGTGCAAATCAATCCCAGAACAACAGCAAAGGACCTTGTGAAGATGCTGGAGGAAACACGTACAACAGTATCTATATCCACAGTAAAACGAGTCCTATATCGACATAACCTAAAAGGCCGCTCAGCAAGGAAGAAGCCACTGCTCCAAAACCGCCATAAAAAAGCCAGACTACGGTTAGCAACTGCACATGGGGACAAAGATCATACTTTCTGGAGAAATGTCCTCTGGTCAGATTAAACAAAAATAGAACCGTTTGGCCATAATGACCATCATTATGTTTGTAAGAAAAAGGGGGAGGCTTGCAAGCCGAAGAAATCCATCCCAACCGTGAAGCATGGGGGTGGCAGCATCATGTTGTGGGGGTGCTTTGCTGCAGGAGGGACTGGTGCACTTCACAAAATAGATGGCTTCATGAGGAAGGAAAATTAGAGGGATATATTGAAGCAACATCAGTCAGGAAGTTAAAGCTTGGGTCTTCCAAATGGACAATGACTTAGCATACTTCCAAAGTTGTGGCAAAATGGCTTAAGGAAAACAAAGTCAAGGTATTGGAGTGGCCATCACAAAGTCCTGACCTCAATCCTACAGAATAATTGTGGGCAGAACTGAAAAAGCATGTGCGAGCAAGGAGGCCTACAAACCTGACTCAGTTACACCAGCTGTCAGGAGGAATGGGCCAAAATTCACCCAACTTATTGTGGGAAGCTACCCGAAATGTTTGACCCAAGTTAAACAATTTAAAGGCAATGCTACCAAATACTAATTGAGTGTATGTAAACTTCAGACCCACTGGGAATGTGATGAAAGAAATAAAAGCTGAAATAAATCATTCTCTCTACTATTATTCTGACATTTCCCATTCTTAAAATAAAGTGGTGATCCTAACTGACCTAAGACAGGGAATTTTTACTAGGATTAAATGTCAGAAATTGTGAAAAACTGAGTTTAAATGTATTTGGCTAAGGTGTGTGTAAACTTCCTACTTCAACTGTAAATATTGCACTTGGGTGGCCTCCCGGGTCGCAGTGCTAGCTGTGCCACCAGAGATTCTGGGTTCGAGCCCAGGCTCTGTCGCAGCTGGCCGCGACCGGGAGGTCCATTGGGCGACGCACAATTGGCCCAGCGTCGTCCGGGTTAGGGAGGGTTTGGCCGGCAGGGATATCCTTGTCTCATCACGCACTAGCGACTCCTGTGGCGTGCCGGGCGCAGTGCACGCTGACCAGGTCGCCAGGTGTATGGTGTTTCCTCCAACACATTGGTGCGGCTGGCTTCCGGGTTGGATGTGCGTTGTATCAAGAAGCAGTGCGGCTAGGTTGGGTTTTGTTTCGGAGGACGCATGGCTCTCGACCTTCGAGTCCGTACAGGAGTTGCAGGAATGAGACAAGACTGCAACTACTACCAATTGGATACCACGAAATTGGGGACAAAAAATGGGTAAAATATAAAAAATATTGCACTTGGGAAACAACCTTAAAGTAGAAATAGAATGAAACAAACAGGCATTCTATTTTTGCTCTATTATTAGTGGCCACTATAGTAGACATTGATCAAGTGCACAAGGCTACATGTGTGCAAATATAACATTCACTGAGTAAAAACATAATAATCCCCCCTCACTCACACACAAGTGTTACTGTCAAGTTCAACACAACAAAAGCAAGATCTTTGGGCTACATTGCACATTATTACATTGTACACTTTATGCCTGTGGACATCTGTTCTACACAGCACAGCATGATACCCTTTGTTGGCATAATTGATCTATTTCAGGCAGATAGTACACCTGGCATACCCCTTTCATCCACTGTATTGAAAAAGTGAGAAAGAGGGAAAGTGTGTGGTGTTTCTTTCACCTCTATAGTGGCATCCAGCTTAAGCCAGGCCCAAGCTCCAGCTACACTAAGCTGTTTAACAAGCAACGCCTCATTTTCACCTAATTCTCTCATTCTGAAAATTAACCACATACTGTAGAAGGAAAACATTAGTTCGTTAACTAGCTAACATTTCACACAGATTGCCAAGGTCCAGTAAGCAACTAACGCGTTGTAACTTGAGGAACAGCAAGGAGTCGTATAACGTTACCAGTTAATACTATAGCGAATTGGTTAGGTTGTTAGCTAACGTTAGCTGTTGGACTTTATTAGCCAGCTAATTTTCACACCATAAACTCAATTATTTAATCAGTTAAGTTGGATAATGTTGCTCAACATTTCTCTGGCTAGCTAACGGATAATTCGATCCAGCTCGCAAGATCCTTAACAATGCTAACAATACTTGTTCTACCACACTTTCTACCTCACCTCAAACTTTCCAAATGCCAGTTGTTTTTCAGTTACAGCTCATGAAGTACGCTTCATCACCTTCTCACCCCCATCTCCGTGGTCAGGCTTCTCACCTACCTCTTCGATATCGTTCAGGAGACGCGCTGCTGTAAGTTAACTGGCCAACTGCCTTTCCACTCTCTTTCCAGAGTGCGCACTGATGCTGTAACTAGCAAATTGGTTGTCTTTTCTCTCTTCAATTGCGTGCTGCATTCTGTTGTTATGTGAAGGATTGGCTGAACCTTGGATACAAACAGTATTTCTCCAAACGCGCATCACTCGTTCGCATACAGCCAGTAGTCATCCAAAGCCACCCAGGCTTGTCTCATTGGATCTACACGAATCACATAGATCACCTATTTTGGATTCAAAACTGCGAATTTTGCCAAAAGGAGACTAGTTTGCATCCCTGTAATTTACTAGTGTGATAGAAATTATTATCTTGACTTGAGGAGGAAGATGACAGACATCTTACCTGAGTCTCTGTTTCTGTCAGAGAGCCATCTGAATCTGGATCCAGCTCTAGATGGGACTGCAGCTCAGCCACAGAAACACTGGGAATAACAAAAACACCGTATTAGTCACTCACTGAATCACACTGAAATATCTCGGAATATCTCCAACGCTGACAGTTACACTACACACTCACTAGCCATCTGCGTCATCATCCAGCTCCAGAAAAGCCTCAGCCATTCTAGTTTTGTCCTTCTCCATACGGATTAGTTCTTTTTGTTCTGAAACAGACAAAAATCAAATCAATCACATACAACTTAGAAAGAGAAATCTTCAACAGGACTTTTGTAATTGACTTCCAATTCATTAAGTTAACTACATCAAAGACGTATCTGACTTGGAGAGATGATTTGCACTGGGCATTTAACAACATTTAACAATATTTCTGTTTTTTTAACTATACCCTAACTATATGAATATACTTAAATATCTTGGTTTTACCAAATAGCACAAAAACACATTTTTTTGTGTGAAGAAAACAAATACATTGAGAGAATTGTGCATTGGTTAAAAGCAGAGAGATAATGGTTTCCAGTGTAATACCAGTGTACTTACCCTCCCAAGCCTTCAGGTGGAGCTCTTTAGCCTCTTTCTCTGGATCCTCCGCTGTTTCTTTCACAGTCCTCAGAGCCTCCACCTTCTCCTCCAGACCCTTCTTACTACCCTGAAGCTCAGTCAACTTGCCCTGCAAACACATGGATAGAAGTATTTACAAAAAACGTTGAAACATACAAAGTCTTGTCATTTCATGAACACGTTCAACGGCAAGGATTTATACCAATCCCTCTATATATGAAATGGTCTCTGTATAGGCCCTAGCCATGTCCGCTGCCTAATCAACCCCAAATACATCTACTACCCTTTTCACACCCTTTGGTTGGTTAGTCTCTTACCTGTTTGTCCTCCTGTCCCCTTTTAGCTTCATGTATCAGTTGTTGTTTGAGCATAAAGCCTTCCTTGGTGATCTCAGCCATTATCTGCAGACTCTCCCTCTCCTTGCGCCCCATCTCCCTAGGGGTCACACAGCCAACACAATCAGTCTTCACACACACATACTGGGCACACACTGGAGGAATCATTCGGCAACACAAAGGCCAATGTTAGTGTTGTAGTCAATATTAAATGTTTGCAGAATGCTGTACATTTTACTACTGCTCACCTGCAGGTGTTTTGACAAGTGGCACCACTGTTGTACTCGTCTGTCGTGTCACAGCAATCTGAGGAGAACACACTTCATCAGCACACAGCACTTACACACAACAACAAAAAACTCTGAGAGAACGGGACGACTGATCCATGGAAAGATACTGTGACCATGTCCTTACCACAGATGCCGTCGTTGATCCGGGAGGAAGGGATGAAGGTGGGTCTGAAGCCAGCATTGGTGCAGTGGAAGCTGCCGTTGGGGCAGGCAGCAGTACCTGTAGAAAAAATGCAAAGACATTCATTACAGTCAAGACCTTAGTGATAACTGTGCACAGTAGTGTGTAGTGTCTTGATAGTGGGTTCAGTCTGGCTTTATTGATGAGACGTGAGCAATACTGTACCTGGTTCATCTGAGCCATCCCTGCAGTCGCAGTAGTCATCGTTGACCCGGTCAAAGGGGATGGTGCTGGAGCCGTCCAAACAGGTAAAGGGCTTGTTCTCCTCATAGAACTGTCTCTCTGTCGGGATCGATGGGGACAGGTAAGGGTTGGGTACATAAGAGCAAATCTGAGAGACAATGCACACCTGCCAGGTTAAAATCCATGCTCACAATGGGATTCTGACAGCTAAAATAGCATAGACTGCAATAGACTTGGCCTACCTCACTGGCTGTGATAAGAACCATAACGTTATTTGTCTGAATTCGGGTTAGAATCAGATGCCAACTCACTAGATAGTGGTACTCCGCGTGGACGCTGGATCTCGACCGCTGCGCCAGTGCGTATCGCCAAAGCCAAGCTCATCAACAACAGTAGAAGCGCACAAGACATGATGCAGTATCAACGGGGCCCAGCTACACTTTCAGGAATTCGCGGCGCTCCTGCAAACACAACTCAAGGCATTAGACAATGTACTTGAACCCAATACAGCTAGTCCTCAGACACACCATCATTCACAACATTGAAACAGTCGGCCCCATATGAAACCTCTGATACATTGCGTTAGAACGACATTTTCAGAATCATTTAGTCATAATTCAATACATGTAAAGATAGGTAACGTTAACTTAGCTAAGTAACGTTAAGTTAGCTGATGGGACTACAGTAGTAGCAGCTAGCTATCACCGGTCTTGATTTAACGCGGTACAAACTTCCTTTTGAACAATATTTATGAATGTTGTATATGCAATAAAGTATCATGTTCACAATAAAATGTGAAAAAAATACTAAAACCCTTATACAAATCGTTATTTTCGAAGTAAAAATATGACTAATCATTCACTACCTCTCTTCCGCAATGCTTCAGGAAACGTCTCGTGCGCTCATGCACTGTAGTGTTTTTCTCTGATTGGACTACCTCTCGAATCCGACCTGTGATTGGAGAATACTTGTGGCGTGGTGCATGATGGTTAATGAGTCAGCGAGTCAGAGAGGGTGGAGAACCTCTTTTGACCATGTTATGTGGATTTGAGGTTGCAGACGTGTGTGTGTCTGTCAAAATACTTAGTTGTATAAAGTACACTTTTTTTCAGTTTGAGCCTAAAATGACATACCCAAATCTAACTGCCTGTAGCTCAAGACCTGAAGCAAGGATATGCATGTTCCAGGGACCATTTGAAAGGAAACACTTTGAATTTTGTGGAAATGTGAAATGAATGTAGGAGAATATAACACATTAGATCTGGTAAAAGATAATAAAAAATTTTTGTACCATCTTTGAAATGCAAGAGAAAGGCCATAATGTATTATTCCAGCCCAGGCGCCATTTAGATTTTGGCCACTAGATAGCAGCAGTGTATGTGCAAAGCTTTAGACTGATCCAATGAACCATTGTATGTATGTTAAAAATGTTGTATCAAGACTGCCAAAATGTGCCTAATTGGTTTATTAATACATTTTCAAGTTCATAATTGTGGACTCTCCTCAAACAATAACATGGTTTTCTTTAATAGCTACTGTAAATTGGACAGTGCAGTTAGATTAACAAGAATTTAAGCTTTCTGCCCATATCAGATACGTCTATGTCCTGGGATTTTTTCATTTTCTTCCGATCTCATGCTAATCACATTAGCCTATGTTAGATCAACCATCCCGCGGGGGGGACACCCCGTAGAGGTTGAGTAAATATACTTTTAAGTACTACTTAAGTAGTTTTTGGCCGATTCTGTACTTTACTATTTATATTTTTGACAACTTTTATTTCACTACATTCCTAAAAAGAATAATGTACTTTTTACTCCATACATTTTCCCTGACACCCAAAAGTACTCGTTACATTTTGAATGCTTAGTTGGACAGGAAAATGGTCCAATATATGCATTTATCAAGAAAAGATCCCTCTGATCTGGCGGACTCACTAAACACACATACTTAATTTATAAATTATGTCTGAGTGTTGGAGATAGCGCCTGGCTGTCCGTAAATGTAAAAAACAAGAAAATAGTGCCATCTGGTTTGCTTAATATAAGGAATTTGAAATTATGTATACTTTAACTTTTGATACTTAAGTATATTTAAAACTAAATACTACCATAGTACTCTTTTACTGGGTGACTTTCACTTTTACTTGAGTCATTTTCTATTAAGGTATTTTTACTTTTACTCAAGTATGATAATACGGTACTTTTTCCACCACTGACAATACTTCATAATTATAAGAGAGGTAGCTATGATCAAGGCAAGCCAAATAATTAGACAGCATAGCCTGAAACTGTCAGGCTGAAATGAGTCCATCAATTCCTGCGATGGGGTTTATCATATATATTGAGAATCCTCATGGTGTCAATGGAAGTCTCTGTAGCCCATTCTTACTAATCATTTAGATAGTCTTTGATAAACATGTAGGCCTACTCATACACTGATTCTCTCGAAATAAAAATATGGTGTGGAAGCATAGTATTCACATTCACTTTATAAACCACAATAAACCAGACTATTGAAGACCTTGACCTTTTAGTCTACTCCTTTTTTATAATCTCTGATACCATTATTAAGCACACACAGTAGCCACAGTATTTCTCTTTGCTTATATTATAAAAAATCTTCCTTTATTTGTAATTTTAACACACTTTACAGTACCGAACAGTGAAATAAAATAAAAATATACTGATATATAATTGTATTATATAGCTGTTTGCTTATTAAATGCATTTTATTCACAAAATAACACCTCAGCTCTCTCAGAAGAAAACCTTTCATAAAAATAATATAATAAAAAATAACTTGGACACATTTTACACATTACAGCAATATAATTTACAAATATTACAATCATTTCATGGTGTTTTTTCCATTTATATAATTTTCCTAACTTGTGAACAAGTAACACATGATTTAAAGCCCAGATAATTGTTCTCGGATGGAGTCTAATATGACAAAAGTGACCAAGAAGTGGAGGTGCTCATTTCAAAATGGCTACGCAATGTCTCTCTCAGAACCCTCTTGTTTTTTACCTCTCGCTTCACCCATACATATCTGTCAATTACTCACAATCACTCCTACATGGCATATTGATAATGAATAGTTTTCATTGATTATGACTTGAGCAATATGGAATGGGCAAACATGGAATAGCACAATAGAAAAAAACTAAGGCTTGAAACTAGGTCCAACGGAACCAGTGAGAGACATAACTACCAAATCCTCCAACAAACACATACTGTACCCACATATTACTTTAAAACCACATTGTCTACCCTACAACCTCCCTTAAAATAAAGTTCTGGTACAAAACATTTTACTTTTTCTGATGATTAATCTAATCCTGATTCATCCAATCCATCTAATTAATCAAATAATGAAATTTACACATTTCTCTGTGTGAGAAAAATGATAGCACAAAAGAGAAAGACAGAGGAAAGATGAGGACAGAAAAAGAGAAGGAAAGCGTGATGGTGTGGCCAGTAGTGTTTTACTGATTTAGTTATTTTCTTAAAACTAAACATGGTTAATTATAAATGATAATGACCTGAATACATTTCTAATTTACAATCCAACATTACAAAATATACAAAACAAGCTGTGATAATGCTAATAGTTATATTATCAATATGTCATTATAGTTTCGTTTCTACACCATCCACCAGAATGATACAAAAATAAAAACTGTACACAAACTGTTCAAAGAAAACACTTGTGGTATTTTCCATGGTTTTCTTTTCAATATTTAAAAAGAATGGCAGCAATTCATCAACAGAATAATTTCTTAATAAGAAATGATCGCTACAGTATTGTGTTAAAATGGCAATCAAATATTTATTTGTTTTTATAGCTCATGACCAAACAAAAAGCCAGATAAACAAAGCCGTATATCTTCAAAGACAGGGGGAAGCTTCATGGAAATCTCCTTCTCCAGGTACTGAGACAGTAACTTGGATTCCCATTCCAACAATTAAAGGCCTGTGCGGTGACACCGCAATGCTGCTCCAGCCAATCACAGAGCTGGACTGGACGGATCTCAGGCCTCTGTTCCATCAGGCACAGGCTGTTCTTTAGACGAGCTACGTTACCGACCAGCAGAAACCAGCTATACTTATGTTGTTGTTTTTTACCCTGTGAACAACTCCAAGTCAAACTGAGACCTATTCAAGCTGTGTGCTGATCAATCCTGTGACCATGACCTCATACAGCCAGGATGATGATTCTAGTGAGTGATGACACACAACACATGACAAGAGAAAGGTCTCTCTCTCTCTCTCTCAGTCTCTCTCTCTCTCTCTCTCTCTCTCTCTCTCTCTCTCTCTCTCTCTCTCTCTCTCTCTCTCTCTCTCTCTCTCTCTCTCTCTCTCTCTCTCTCTCTCTCTCTCTCTATCTCTCTCTCTCAGTCTCTCTCTCTCTCTCTCTCTGTCTCTCTCTCAGTCTCTCTCTCAGTCTCTCTCAGTCTCTCTCTCTCTCTCTCTCGTTATTTTCAACCAGAAAAAGTATTGTGAGAAAATATACTTACTTGACATCCGGTATGCAACAGTTCATGTTTACCACTCATTTGACCTGCATTCCCTGGAGCTAAATTGGCCTATTTATTGTGCCCTCGTAACTGACACAACACATTCTTAATATTGCCCATAAAATGTTCCTGTCCATATGCTGATGCTGGGTACATTGTGTATAGACACACAGACACTCACAGATAGAGGCATACAGACATGGTATAAATATACTAGGATATTTTGAATTTATCTTATAAATCTACATAGTGGCAGGTATGTATCCTGCATTTGACATTAAGGCAGAAAAGCTTAAAACGTAACAAGAATGGCTGTGTGTGACTGTCTGAACAGCCTCCTTTCTGGCCAAGCTCGTTGTTTCGATTCCCTCCAATCCTGAAATCACCCTGACAAAATCCTCTGTCTGCCCCGTCAAAGCATCTCTCCCCTCATCAGTTTCCAATCTGTTGCTTTGGTGACAACTGATGCAGTAAGCGAGAAGAGACTGGTGAATAAATACAGTGTGAGTGGGTAAGAGATGGAATGTGAATTTGTGCTGCTGATGATATTATCCTAATCCTTCAAACATATTTAGCAACAAACGATAATAAATAGAAAACAGGCAGAACATATACTCTAAAGTATCTCATGGCTTATCCTCAGAAAGTAAAAAAGTCAAATAATTTTCGTATGTAAAAACTGGAGAGTCCACAAGCAGCAGATGTGGTGGTGTAGTGGTAGTGACTGCTCCTTATATACGAGTTCTGAAACATCTCATCAACTTGAAAAGCAACAAAGGAAGACTTACAGCTGAAAACCTGTCACCACAGACACGGACTGATCATGTGACACACACACACACACACACACACACACACACACACACACACACACACACACACACACACACACACACACACACACACACACACACACACACACACACACACACACTAAATCATGAACAGTTATAATAGATCTTTGAACAAGAGACAATCAAAAATGAAGACAAAAGCAGACACTCCTGTCCCACGATGCATTGCTTCACGACAGCTTCATGTTTCAGGAGCTGGTGTTTCCAGAAAGGCACACAGCCATCTTGCACCGGTAGCACTTCTTCATAAAGGGAAAATGGGAAAATGGAGGCGGGACCCTCAGGTCCCCTCATCACAGCATCTTCCTTTCTTTATTAAACTTAATCCTCTCTTCTTTTCTCTCGCCACTCCTCCTCTATAGATAGATATCTGTAGTTTTCTTTCCGACAGAAATGGAAAATAAGTCACTCAGAAAAAAACAGAGTTCTTGTTGAATTCTAACAAACATGAACTAGTAATACTGACTGACACTAGTTAATACTCCATATAGAGATGGCTTTTTCCAAAGAGATTCGTTACCAATCAGAGTCCTCTAAACACACACGCACACATAGGCACGCGCAAACACACAAACACACACATTCTCGTGTGCAGACTTCAGAGTTTTTTCCCCCATGAATCAAAGTGTGTGAGTGAGGTGTGTTTGTGTGTGGAGGTGAGTTTGTGCATGTTTATGTGTGTGTGTTTCAGTTCCAGTGCTACACTGTCTTCAATGGCCCATTATTAATGCTTCTCTATGTTCCTCTTTGTCCTCATAGCTGTTCCTCATAGCATCAGCTATGAAACACCTCCAGCTCCCACTCCAAATCTACAGTTGCTGTGTAAATAGCTTTTCTTTAAGCAATATTATTTGTGTTCCCTTTTTGAAAAATAGATTTAAAGGTCTATTGTTTATGTAGTCTTATTTGATCTTGGGTTTTGGCCATTGGAAATAAAGGATGGACAACAGGGGCGTGGTGTGTGCATGTGGGGTGTGGCCAGGGAGAGAGGAGCGGGACTCATGTGTCATCAGCTGGTGAGGAGGAGTCTTCCTCCTCGCCGTCCTCCACGGGGCTTGTGTCAGAGTGTATCTCCACTTCTGACTGAGCTTGCTGAAGAACTCCCCTCTTCTCCACCTCCTCCTCCATCCCTACTTCCCCTTCCTCCTCTATGATGTCTCCTTCCCTTTCATCCTTTAACACGTCCTCTCCTTCCTCCTCTTCTTTCTTGTCTTCCTCCTCTCCCTGACTGCAGTCCAGCACCATGTGATTGGGGGTGGTTTTCCCCTCCTCCTCCTCCTCCTCCTCTTCCTCCTCCTCTTCTTCCTCCTCCTGTCCTCCCTCTGTGTCGTCATCCAAGGTGAGCTTGAACTGGAACTTGTCGATACAGGCGTTGAGCCTCTTGTCTGGGATTGGGGGTGGGGAGATGGGGCTCTGGGGGATGGTGCTCTGGTACCAGTCCCTGTTGTCCTCCAGAGTGTCCAGGATGTCCTGGGCGTCAGGGTGCACCAGGTCCCCCCACGTCTCCCACAGAGGGTGCACGATGTAGTCGATGAAGCCCACCTACAGCACACAACACCAGGAGAATCAAACACACTAACGAACATCACACTAATAACAAGCACATTACACGGCTAAGGAATTTGTGTAAGCAACATGAGATGACATTTATAAACATCAATCATTATTAAGAAAGCGTATATAAGTTTCCTAACCTGACTCTTCTCCACAGAAGCAGTGTGTTTGTCACACATGGGGCTGATCTCCATGCCTCTCTCCCTCTCCTTGTCCCCCTGTCTAAAGAACTCCTCCATGATGCGCTCAGTCCACTCTCTGTACACGACCAGGGGCTTGGTGGGGTTACTTAGGTCCGCACAGTGCACCATGTTCCTCAGCACCTGCAGACACACACATAAGGTCAGGTATCACCAGTGCACGGTAGGCGTTGTGAATTTTCTCCAGCTTATGTTTAGAGGTCAGAGGGGAAAGCTCACCTGGATGCGGTCATTGTAGTGGTCGAGCAGGAGCACTCCTGAACTGGTCACCTTCTTCGTCTCCACCATGGTCTTCAGATCAGCCAGCAAACTCATGTGCTTGGACATATCCGTCGCCAACACCTTGAGAGGTCAATTAAAGGAGGAGGTCAAACAAAAACATAAAAACCATCAGAAAATAACATTTAAATAACTCTTATAAGCCCCGCCCCTTACTGAGCCAGCGGATCAGCCCATTAGTGGGTGAGTGTGAGGGGCAGGAGCCTCACCATATCGATAACGAGCTTGCGCAGGCTCTGTCTCTGCCTCTTGCTGAGGTTCTGGAAGATGTCACAGTTGTCCTCGTGGAGCAGCTTGAAGCCCACGGCCAGGTGGTGGTTCTCCAGGACTGACTCATCGTTGTACATCAGAGCCAGCTCCGAGTCTGGGGGAGAGGACAGACAGAACACACCAGGTCAGTACAGAACACATACTAGGTCAGAGCACCTGTAGACACACCCCACTAGTACCGTTTTCACATTACAGTGCTGACTCTGACATTTTCTTTTTACGTTATCAGCTGTGCTACACTGACTAGTGAGCTGAGCCCAACTGAGATGTGGTTCAGGGAGCCTTATTCAGTTATAATGCAGTGTACTGTACAGCGTCCTGTCTCCTCCTATCTCCATTGTAAGGACTCACTGGTGTTGATGAGGAACTGGTTGGACACGCCAGGATGATCCACATCATGGATGGCAGCAGCAAATAACGCAGCCAGGATCTCCAGATCAGTGAACACAGCCTGACAGAGAGAGAGATAGAACACAGTGTAACCAATCACGTTTTAGAACACCCTACAGGACATGGATGTGCGATGGGAGTTAAAGTGCACCTGTGTGCTTCAAGTTCGTTGTTCTTAGACGTAGCCTCAGTGTGGGGTGAAATTTGGTTCTTACGTCCAGAGCCGGTGTGGACAGCAGGACGTGGGTGGACTGTGTGACGTCAGCGGCGTGGAGGCTGTTGTGGTAGGCCACGTTGGCATGGTAGTGGTCCTCCAGGGTCATAACGTAGGTCACAAACGTGTCGACAGGGATTCGAAACGTCTTCAACAGATCCCTCTCCTACAGGGAAGGAAAACAGTGTCACACAAACACTCCTATACACGTATTCGAACAGCAAAGTCTACATTAAGTCTGTATGACCACTCTTACTGAAAATCTAATGGATAAAACCACTGCTTTTCACCCACCTGGAAGATAGCGAACATGATGCAGCTGAGAGGCCTATTATTGGAGAACTCAGCCAGACGAAAGATATTAAGGCCCCACTTGTTCAAGTCATCCAGCTCCTGGTCAACAGACATCAGAAACAGAATCACCTTTATTTGCCAAGTAAATTTACACATACCCAGAATTTGACTTGACATATGACTCCATTTAATCCCTCCAGAGACTAATACAGATCAATAAATCAAAGCAATTCATTTTTGTCCACTCTAATGGAGATTGATTTTTTGGGCCGTATCGCTGAGGCCATACATGCCACTGTGTTAAATCCTGTTGTACCTTTGAGAGGACATTCTGGGGTATTCAATGATATCATGTGGGGGGTGTGACTTTGTACTTTCTCATCCTGTTTTTAAAAAATGGCTGCCATCTCAATTTAGCACATTTTATTTAAAAAAGAAAGTACATGTATGTAATTGGGTAATCATCATTTTTGTGAGTTTGATATTCAAATTGTTTCCAGTAAGTAAATACAGTACATGACCAAAAGTATGTGGACACCTGCTCTTGTCGAACGTCTCATTCCAAAATCATGTGCATTAATATGGAGTTGGTCCCCCCTTTGCTGCTATAACAGCCTCCACTATTCTAGGAAGGCTTTCTACTAGCAGTTGGAACATTGCTGTGGGAACTTGCTTCCATTCAGCCACAAGAGCATTATTGAGGTCGGGCACTGATGTTGGGCGATTAGGCCTGGCTTGCAGTCGGCGTTCCAATTCATCCCAAAGGTGTTCACTAGGGTTGATGTCATGGCTCTGTGCAGGCCAGTCAAGTTCTTCCATACCGATCTCAACAAACCATTTCTGTATGGACCTCGCTTTGTGCACGGAGGCATTGTCATGCTGAAACAGGAAAGGGCCTTCCCCAAACTTTTGCCACAAAGTTGGAAGCACAGAATCATCTTGAATGTCATTGTATGCTGTAGTGTTTAGCCTGAACCAAGAAAAACAGCTCCAGACCATCATTCTTCCTCCAGCAAACTTTACAGTTGACACTATGCATTGGGGCAGTTAGCGTTCTCCTGACAGCCGTCAAACCTAGATTTGTCCATCAGACTGCCAGATAATGAAGCGTAAATCTCGCCAATGGTGGCGTGCTTTACACCATTCCAGCCGACTCTTGGCATTGTGCATGGTGATCTTAGGCTTGTGTGCATCCGCTCGGCCATGGAAACTCATTTCATGGGTTTCCAGACTAAGAGTTATTATGCTGACGTTGCTTCCAGAGGAAGTTTGGAACTCAGTAGTGTGTTGCAACCGAGGACAGACGATTTTTACACGCTACGTGCTTCAGTACTCAGCAGTCCCGTTCTGTGAGCTTGTGTGGCCTACCACTTTGTGGCTGAGCCGTTGTTGCTCCTAGACATTTCCACCTCACAATAACAGCACTTTCAGTTGACCGGGGCAGCTCTAGCAGGGCAGAAATTTGACGAACTGACTTGTTGGAAAGGTGGCATCCAATGACGGTGCCACGTTGAAAGTCACTGAGCTCTTCAGTAAGGCAATTCTACTGCCAATGTTTGTCTACGGAGATTACATGGCTGTGTGCTCGATTTTACACACCTGTCAGCAATGGGTGTGGCTGAAATAGCCAAATCCACTAATTTGAAGGAGTGTCTACATACTTTTGTATATATAGTGTATCTGTGGAAAAGTTTGGTGAGTTTTCAGAGCAGTGTAATATATTTTACTCACATTAAATTAGAGCTAAATAAGAGCTTGTGTAAATATCCTGTGTTTTTCACCTACTGTACACATATTTACTGTAATGTAAAATTTTACAAATATAATATTCACCGCATCATAATATCCACTACAGTGCACATACAATAAAATAAATGTTGTAGAATGTTTATTTCACTCCCAAAAAAGAAATAATTCAAAAAGCTTTTTTTGGCTGGGTCTCAGCAGGATATGTCATTTTAAATCATCTTCGAAGTGACCGAGTGTTCATGTGTGAGTATGTGTAAGGGTCCACAGATCCCAGATCCAGTACAGGTATACAGTACCCTGGCCAGTGCGTCCTCCTGTTCCGTCTTGACTCCGAAGCGTGGCATGGTGGTGTTGATGGACAGGCTGGAGCTGTGTGTCAGCTTCTTCACTCCACTGATATGACACATGGGCTTGTCCCGCTCCCGCTCCCGCAGGGTCGGAGACGGGATCTCTACCTCATTCTGCTTATCTGGAGGAGACATGGAGGTCAGAGGTTAATTACAACAATTTAGAATGCTTGTTATAAGCATGCATTTATAACTTATTATTATAAAGGCTGTAGTGTGCTATATCTCTATAGTATGCATCATTACAGGGCTCACTTGTAAAGAGACCCGGGTCTAAATGACTGCCTGCACTGTAAACCCCAAGGCCTTTTTAACTCAAATACTTCTAGTAAGTTGAACTCAAAGTCATTATTACATAAAATGTTTATGTGGTACTGACTCAAAACGAAATCACATTAACTCAATTTTCTAAAGTTATGACAACAAATTTTAAAAAATCCCAGCATGCTCTACTGCAGGTTGATTTTTGGGAATTGTTTTTAATATCTGTGTTTTTGCATGTACATTGAGTGATTGATTGATTCATCTTATGTAAAACACAGTTAAATAACATACATTTTTCTAAACTAATCCAATAAATTAATTTGATTTTTTGCACCCGTTACAGAAATGGTTGTTCCAATTTAAATGCCTTAGGTAGTCTCCTCACACAGTTCCTAACCCTGGCAGTCATTATGAATGCAGGTTGTGAGTGAATACACAGTTCTACTGTTGGATAGCCTAACTCTGGCTGGATTCCAATAGGAATTACACATCACTTTGCAAGCCAGCATAAAGTGACTTGCAGGTAGGGTTGCAGAAGTCTGGTATATTTCCCAGGTTTTCCAGAAATCTGGGTTAGAAGATTGCTGGAAATCCTTCAACCTAGATTTTTTTGAAGGCCTGATGTGGCCTGTCAACCATGAGTTTCAGGCCACTGTATTAGAGTAAATCTAGGCCTCAAATGAAGGCCTTATGAGATATGTAATGTTTAATTATAATGATAACATTCAACTAGGAATTCACTTGGGGAAGGCCATAGGACTGAAAATGAACGAATTCAACATCCATGTTTCTGTCACTAACAAATACAGTCATGTGTGACGATTCCACAATTCACTCAAAAAGGCAAGGTACACTGGGAAATTATATTGGAGGCGTGGTTTAGAGGGGCCATCACTCTGATACAACTCAAATCAGGACCCCTACAAGCTCACAGTAACTCGATCAGTTTGATTAATAACTACAAAATCACTTTAAGTAATTGTACTCAGATATATTAAGTTTAACGCGTTTCCTCAAACGTTTTGAGTAATCAAATCAAATCAAATCAAATTTTATTAGTCACATACACATGGTTAGCAGATGTTAATGCGAGTGTAGCGAAATGCTTGTGCTTCTAGTTCCGACAATGCAGTAATAACCAACAAGTAATCTAACCTAACAATTCCACAACTACTACCTTATACACACACACAAGTGTAAAGGGATAAAGAATATGTACATAAAGATATATGAATGAGTGGTGGTACAGAACGGCATGGCAAGATGCAGTAGATGGTATAGAGTACGGTATATACATATGAGATGAGTACTGTAGGGTATGTAAACATAAAGTGGCATAGTTTAAAGTGGCTAGTGGTACATGTATTACATAAAGATGGCAAGATGCAGTAGATGATATAGAGTACAGTATATACATATGAGATGGGTAATGTAGGGTATGTAAACATTATATTAAGTGGCATTGTTTAAAGTGGCTAGTGGTACATTTTTACATAATTTCCATCAATTCCCATTTTTAAAGTGGCTGGAGTTGAGTCAGTATGTTGGCAGCGGCCGCTAAATGTTAGTGGTGGCTGTTTAACAGTCTGATGGCCTTGAGATAGAAGCTGTTTTTCAGTCTCTCGGTCCCTGCTTTGATGCACCTGTACTGACCTCGCCTTCTGGATGATAGCGGGGTGAACAGGCAGTGGCTTGGGTGGTTGTTGTCCTTGATGATCTTTATGGCCTTCCTGTGACATCGGGTGGTGTAGGTGTCCTGGAGGGCAGGTAGTTTGCCCCCGGTGATGCGTTCTGCAGACCTCACTACCCTCTGGAGAGCCTTACGGTTGTGGGCGGAGCAGTTGCCGTACCAGGCGGTGATACAGCCCGACAGGATGCTCTCGATTGTGCATCTGTAGAAGTTTGTGAGTGCTTTTGGTGACAAGCCGAATTTCTTCAGCCTCCTGAGGTTGAAGAGGCGCTGCTGCGCCTTCTTCACAATGCTGTCTGTGTGGGTGGACCAATTCAGTTTGTCCGTGATGTGTACACCGAGGAACTTAAAACTTTCCACCTTCTCCACTACTGACCCGTCGATGTGGATAGGGGGGTGCTCCCTCTGCTGTTTCCTGAAGTCCACAATCATCTCCTTTGTTTTGTTGACGTTGAGTGTGAGGTTATTTTCCTGACACCACACTCCGAGGGCCCTCACCTCCTCCCTGTAGGCCGTCTCGTCGTTGTTGGTAATCAAGCCTACCACTGTAGTGTCATCCGCAAACTTGATGATTGAGTTGGAGGCGTGCATGGCCACGCAGTCGTGGGTGAACAGGGAGTACAGGAGAGGGCTCAGAACGCACCCTTGTGGGGCCCCAGTGTTGAGGATCAGCGGGGTGGAGATGTTGTTACCTACCCTCACCACCTGGGGGCGGCCCGTCAGGAAGTCCAGGACCCAGTTGCACAGGGCGGGGTCGAGACCCAGGGTCTCGAGCTTGATGACGAGTTTGGAGGGTACTATGGTGTTAAATGCTGAGCTGTAATCGATGAACAGCATTCTCACATGGGTATTCCTCTTGTCCAGATGGGTTAGGGCAGTGTGCAGTGTGGTTGCGATTGCGTCGTCTGTGGACCTATTGGGTCGGTAAGCAAATTGGAGTGGGTCTAGGGTGTCCGGTAGGGTGGAGGTGATATGGTCCTTGACTAGTCTCTCAAAGCACTTCATGATGACGGAAGTGAGTGCTACGGGGCGGTAGTCGTTTAGCTCAGTTACCTTAGCTTTCTTGGGAACAGGAACAATGGTGGCCCTCTTGAAGCATGTGGGAACAGCAGACTGGGATAAGGATTGATTGAATATGTCCGTAAACACACCAGCCAGCTGGTCTGCGCATGCTCTGAGGACGCGGCTGGGAATGCCGTCTGGGCCTGCAGCCTTGCGAGGGTTAACACGTTTAAATGTTTTACTCACCTCGGCTGCAGTGAAGGAGAGCCCGCAGGTTTTGGTAGGGGGCCGTGTCAGTGGCACTGTATTGTCCTCAAAGCGGGCAAAAAAGTTGTTTAGCCTGTCTGGGAGCAAGACATCCTGGTCCGCGACGGGGCTGGTTTTCTTTTTGTAATCCGTGATTGACTGTAGACCCTGCCACATACCTCTTGTGTCTGAGCTGTTGAATTGCGACTCGATTTTGTCTCTGTACTGGGACTTAGCCTGTTTGATTGCCTTGCGGAGAGAATAGCTACACTGTTTGTATTCGGTCATGCTTCCGGTCACCTTGCCCTGGTTAAAAGCAGTGGTTCGCGCTTTCAGTTTCACGCGAATGCTGCCGTCAATCCACGGTTTCTGGTTTGGGAATGTTTTAATCGTTGCTGTGGGTACGACATCGTCAATGCACTTCCTAATGAACTCGCTCACCGAATCAGCATATTCGTCAATATTGTTGTTGGACGCAATGCGGAACATATTCCAATCCGCGTGATCGAAGCAGTCTTGAAGCGTGGATTCAGATTGGTCGGACCAGCGTTGAACAGACCTGAGCGCGGGAGCTTGTTGTTTGAGTTTCTGTTTGTAGGCTGGAATCAACAAAATGGAGTCGTGGTCAGCTTTTCCGAAAGGGGGGCGGGGGAGGGCCTTATATGCGTCGCGGAAATTAGTATAACAATGATCTAGGGTTTTTCCAGCCCTGGTAGCACAATCGATATGCTGATAGAATTTAGGGAGTTTTGTTTTTAGATTAGCCTAAAACCCCAGCTACGATGAATGCAGCCTCAGGGTGTGTGGTTTCCAGTTTACAAAGAGTCAGATAAAGTTCGTTCAGGGCCATCGATGTGTCTGCTTGGGGGGGAATATATACGGCTGTGATTATGATTGAAGAGAATTCCCTTGGTAGATAATGCGGTCGACATTTGATTGTGAGGAGTTCTAGATCAGGTGAACAGAATGACTTGAGTTCCTGTGTGTTGTTATGATGATCACACCACGTCTCGTTAATCATAAGGCATACCCCCCCGCCCCTCTTCTTACCGGAAAGATGTTTGTTTCTGTCGGCGCGATGCATGAAGAAACCAGCTGGCTGCACCGACTCCGTTAGCGTCTCTTGAGTTAGCCATGTTTCCGTGAAGCAGAGCACGTTGCAATCCCTGATGTCTCTCTGGAATGCTACCCGTGCTCGGATTTCGTCAACCTTATTGTCAAGAGACTGGACATTGGCGAGTAGTATGCTAGGGAGTGGAGCGCGATGTGCCCGTCTCCGAAGCCTGACCACGAGACCGCCTCGTTTGCCCCTTTTTCGGCGTCGCACAGGGTCGCCGGCTGGGATCAGATCCATTGTATTGGGTGGAAGGCAAAACACTGGATCCGTTTCGGGAAAGTCATATTCCTGGTAGGAACGATGATGAGTTGACGTTAATCGTATATTCAGTAGTTCCTCCCGACTGTATGTAATGAAACCTAAGATTACCTGGGGTACCGATGTAAGAAATAACACATAAAAAAACAAAATACTGCATATTTTCCAAGGAACGCGAAGCGAGGCAGCCATCTCTTTTCGGCGCCGGAAGTGACAGCATATTGGGGTTAACAGTGTGGATAAATGTTATATAACAATACATGCATTATACTGGTCAGTATTAACTAAAATATAACCCTCTTTCTAAATGGCAGCCGTATAGTGCACTACTTTTGACCAGAGCCACATACATAGGGCTCTGGTTAGTTTTCTAGAGGATAGAGGACTGAGGTGTATAAGGGATAGAAGACAGACAGAGACCCAGTCAGGAGTGCAGGTGAAAGGGGGGGTGTGTGACTCACCCAGGAAGGTAGTGGAGATGTATTCAGACACCTGGTTCCCTGAACGACTCATCTCTGACAGGTGAGATAGCTCCCGGTTCAACATCCTCTTAAACTGGGGGAGTAAACGGAGAGAGAGATGGAGAGAGGGATAGAGAGAGGAAGAAGGAGATGGAGAGAGGCAGAGCATGATATTATTACCAAGAACAGGAGAAGACAGAAGTTAGAGGTATTGCTTGAATAGTGTCCCTGAAATAATGTTAAAACTGGATTTCATACCATGCCAAAAATAGCACATCATACTCCATAAGAAAGGAAATCTGTACAAACCCCTTTTTAGCAAAATACATCTAACACATTGTTTTGAAAAACAAAACAATGGGGAGCAGGTAGCCTGGTGGTTAGAGTAAAGATATTTATAACTAACCCAACATAGTTCATCTGTGTCATTTTCAAAGCGCGCAGAACAAGCAAGGAGGTTGGCAGAGCCAAGCATGACCTAACAACATCCCATTGGCCCGTTCTAGCATGTCCTTGTGCAATAACTCAATTCGCCCTTGCACTCCTTGTAAACGTCATTTTTTTTAAACTTTGTCAAATTATCATGTCTACAAACTTAGTGCACTCTGTTCGAAACAGATTGTAGTTTTGGGAACAGAAAACTGTAGTGAGATCAGGCTTTGATGAGATTGGGCTTCGAAAAGAAAATCTGCATAATATCGTCCCAGTTCCAACTCGTGCCATACTCTCCCATACTGACGGCCGCCGAGCTTCCTCTCCTCACCATATATTGGTGGGGAGTGGAAATTCCAACCAGAGGCTTCAGATTTATACATCTGGTGAAACATCTGGCTCTATCTGTGGTTAGAGCATTGGGACAGTAACCGGAAGGTATCTAGTTTGTATCCCCGAGCCGACAAGATTAAAAATTGATCATTGTACCCTTGAGCAAGGCACTTAACCCTAATTGCTGGGATATACAAAACCTAATTGCTGGGAGTTGGGATATACAAAACAAACATTTCCAATTCACACATGCGCATTCAAGTTTTTATTTCAATCAATTTGGCACATTGTTTCAGGTATAAGTCGTTTCTTTTCAAAACTCTAAGTACAAACCTCTAACCTGATAACACTTGTAATGCCCCCTATCTTATGTTCAGAACCTTTCATTGTGCATTCATTGGAGTTGAACACATCTTTCACCCTTGAGTCACTCATGCAAAATCTGTTTTCCGTGAAATACCATGAGAACGTTTAGTTTAGTCATCAATACATCAGGCTCACCATAAAGTCATTTTAACTACCATTTTTAACTAACTAACTAACTAAGATACTTTCTTTTTGAAGTGCTTTTTGAAGTGCTGATAAAAATAATAGTAATTGTATTGTTAACAAATCATATCAAAAGTACAGTGAATATTGCATTTTGAAAAGTAGATACTTAGGTTGAATAAGCTTCCAAATTGAAGGAGTGATTTGGTGCAGTGAACAAGTGACTGTGAATTTGTTTGTTGTACTACTCAGTCAATTGAAGATGTACTTAGAGTTTATATTTTTGTGCTTAGACTGTTGAAAATGTACCACATACTTGTGAAAATTGCACCAACGTGATACGCACTTGAGTATGTGTGAAACAGAACAAATGATTATTATTAATATGAACCACTATACCTCATTCAGGATACAGGTCATACCAGTAAACAAAAACGAATACTGTACATCGGCTCTAACCTCAATCAAAAATGTCAACAATGTAGCAAAATATGAATTGTGTTTGATACTGATGTATCACACATCTACTGTAAAATAGTGAAATACAATTCCTAAAGAACACATGGGTTTACTATACAACATTCATACGGTACGGTATGACCTTGTCAACAGACAACCACTGCAGGAGCCTGACAAAGCAACAGCATGTTGGAGCAATGGTCGAAGAGCTGCCGTTTTTATACATCACATTCTGCGTCTGTTGGTGATGATGTCACACACCCTGCCTGCACAATGTCTGCTGGAATGCAGGTGAGAAAAAGACAACGCATGAATAGGATACATATGTTCCATATGGCTAAACAGAAAATGTACTGTTGCATAGACTTCATGTCGCGATATCTCAACCAAACATGAGCGGATCTTGAAGACTGGTATTGGAATGTGTTTTGTTACTAACAGAGGCAGTCACGTGCAAGCAGGCGCAGTGCGATTCGGACAAGTCCCCTCAGTCTGTGTCCTACTGACTGATCCTTCACACATAATAATCTCCATGGCAACCATAGAGGTTGCCCTAGCAACTGCCTCCTCACAGTCAGTCCTGCAGCATGATGGGAGTGAGGGAGGGAGGCGGCTGCTGCTTGGGTGACAATCTCAGAGACTAGGCAGGTGTCTCTGACCTTTCTCAAGGTCAATCCTCTCCTCTCCTCTCCATTCCTTTCCTCTCCTCTCATCTGCTCTTCTCTCCTCTCCCTTGTTCTCCACTCCCCTCCCCTGTGTTCTCCTCTCTTCTTCCCTCCACTCTTCTCTGCTTCTCTCTCCATCTCCTTATTTCTCTTACTCCTCTTCTCTGCTCTACTCCCCTTTCCTCTCCATTTCCTGCTCTCTCTTACTCACCTCTTTTACTACCTTCCCTCCCACTCTCTCAACCTTCCCTCTCTCACTCCTTCCTACTTCTATTTTTAATTACTCTCTCATCCCTTATTCCAGTCCAACCAGGTATTAGTGACAGTTCGACACGGTTAGAACAGTCAGGTCCCTTTCCCTCCGTCAGAAGCCACTACAACAGATAGATAGATAGATAGATAGATAGATAGATAGATAGATAGATAGATAGATAGATAGATAGTCATGATAATGCACCAGGTAGGTACTGTAGACTAGTTAGCCAGTCAAGCCCAGTGACACAGTTATGCTGCAGGATCAATCTCTCACCATCTCTCTCTCCATCTCTTTACTATATTGAGTCATAATCTGCCAACCAACACAACCCCAGTGCCAGGACACACAGACAGACGCCACACCACGCTACCGTGCTTCCTCATATGGCCCCCTGACTGATGGAACACAAGATGCCGGGGTGAAGCTGTGAGAGACGCAAAGGGGCATCATCAACCCTCTGATAACTGACTAACATATGGACACCCAGGGAAATGTGACATATATTGTAACAGGCAGGCTCTTCCTGCACTTCTTGTTTTTCAAATTACAATAGCAGTTTACAGTAATGCTCTTTGATGACAGCATGATGAATCAGCTTTCACAACCAACCATTCAATTTCACTTTGTTAATCAAAGTACTGTATATGCATGTATTTTGTGTTTGTTGCTAATGGTAAGGCTGTTGTTGGACTCTATCTTGTATCAAAACAAGAGTTGTCATATTGCAGCAGATTGCTAAAAACACTGTATGTAGAGAGATGGGGGAGTGGACCCAGCTAGCACATTTGGTTCCTTGGAAGTTGTGGGAGCGTCATTTTTTGGTTTCCCATTGGTTCTGGGAACGAAGCCATAAGTTTCCTGACTGGTAATACGTACGTTTTAAATAAAACTTTCTGAGAACGGAAGTGAAAATGTTGTCTGTTCTGGGAATGTAAATGTTTAGGTTGCAAGGAGGTTCTGAGAAGGTTTTACTATGGTTCCTTGAAAGTTTTCCTGGGCGTTTTAATTAATCTTCTGAGAACAGAAATTATAGGTTATTTGAAGGTAATTAAATAACGCTCTGAGAAGATGTTTCAATAAGACTTTTAATTACACTGCTAGCTTAGTTTGGGTTAACTGTTTTTAACTGTTTAGAAACTGTAACGATCGTCTTCCTCTTCTGATGAGGAATATGAAGGATCGGACCAAAATGCAGCGTGGTAAGTGTCCATGTTACTTTAATATAACAGAACACAAAAAAATACAAAAATAACAAAGTGAATGACAAAGAAAATCGAAACAGTCCTGAATGGTGAAACAAACACAAAACAACTACCCACAAACACAGGTGGGAACAGACTACCTAAGTATGGTTCTCAATCAGAGACAACGATAGACAGCTGCCTCTGATTGGGAACCATATCAGGCCAAACACATAGAAATACAAAACAAGGACAACATAGAACACCAGACATAGAATGCCCACCCAAACTCACACCCTGACCAACCAAAATAGAGACATACAAAGGATCTCTAAGGTCAGGGCGTGACAGAAACAGTTCAAAATTGCACACACATGTATTTTTTATTGTGGCAAGGTGTCAGTGAAATTCTAACCTATGATCTTACACTATGTATACAAAGGTATGTGGACACCCCTTAAAATGAGTGAATTCGGGCTATTTCAGCCACATCCGTTGCTGACAGGCATATAAAATCGAGCACACAGCCATGCAATCGCCATAGACAAACATTGACAGTAGAATGGCCTTGCTGAAGAGCTCAGTGACTTTCAACATGACACCAGAGCTACCCTGGTAAACTATAAGTGCTGTTATTGTGAAGTGGAAATGTCTAGGAGCAACAACGGCTCAGCTGCAAAATGGTAGGCAACACAAGCTCACAGAACGGGACTGCCAAGTGCTGAAGCGCGTAACGCTTAAATATCATTGGACTCTGGAGCAGTGGAAACACGTTCTCTGGAGTGATGGATCACGCTTCATCATCTAGTAGTCCGACGGATGAATCTGGTTTTGGCGGATGCCAGGAGAACGTTACCTGCCCAAATGCAAGGTGCCAACTGTAAAGTTTGGTGGAGGAGGAATAATGTCTGGGGCTGTTTTTCATGGTTGGGGCTAGGCCCCTTAGTTCCAGTGAAGGGAAATCTTAACGCTACAGCATACAATGACATTCTAGACAATTCTGTGTTTCCAACTTTGTGCAAACTATTTGGGGAAGGCCCTTTCCTGTTTCAGCATGACAATGCCCCCGTGCACAAAGCGAGGTCCATACAGAAATGGTTTGTCGAGATCGGCGTGGAACAACTTGACTGGCCTGCACGGAGCCATGACTTCAACCCAATCGAACACCTTTGGGATTAATTGGAACGCCGACTACGAGCCCGGCCTGCCCGACTTCACTAATCCTCTTGTGGCTGAATGGAAGCAAGTCCTCACATTACATTTACATTTACATTTAAGTCATTTAGCAGACGCTCTTATCCAGAGCGACTTACAAATTGGTGCATTCACCTTATGATATCCAGTGGAACAACCACTTTACAATAGTGCATCTAACTCTTTTAAGGGGGGGGGGTTAGAAGGATTACTTTATCCTATCCTAGGTATTCCTTAAAGAGGTGGGGTTTCAGGTGTCTCCGGAAGGTGGTGATTGACTCCGCTGACCTGGCGTCGTGAGGGAGTTTGTTCCACCATTGGGGTGCCAGAGCAGCGAACAGTTTTGACTGGGCTGAGCGGGAACTGTACTTCCTCAGAGGTAGGGAGGCGAGCAGGCCAGAGGTGGATGAACGCAGTGCCCTTGTTTGGGTGTAGGGCCTGATCAGAGCCTGAAGGTACGGAGGTGCCGTTCCCCTCACAGCTCCGTAGGCAAGCACCATGGTCTTGTAGCGGATGCGAGCTTCAACTGGAAGCCAGTGGAGAGAGCGGAGGAGCGGGGTGACGTGAGAGAACTTGGGAAAGTTGAACACCAGACGGGCTGCGGCGTTCTCACAGCAATGGAGGCTGTTATAGCAGCAAAGGGGGGACCAACTCCATATTAATGCCCATTATTTTGGAATGAGATGTTCGACGAGCAGGTGTCCACATACTTTTGGTCATGTAGTGTATGTTCTTAATCCATTGAATAAGTCTACTGCGCCACCAGGATGGTCTATTTTAGTCTATTAAAATCGACCCCATTTCAAAGGAAACAAGCACTCATTAGGATCAGGTGTGGCCAATTACTGGGCGCGGCCAACACACCTGAACACACTTAACAAGAGAGAGGATAGAGAGAGTTCTGTTGACGCTTTGAACGGAATGTATGTATTTTTCAATAACATTCGCAGAACATTCTTTGACCGTTACTAATGTTTTCTTGTGTTTTTTATGGAAAGTGTTCTTAATGTTCTGAGAACATGATTTTAAATTGAACCGTGAGGAAACCTGTAGAAAACGTTATGCTGAAGTACTGAAATTCCCACGTTGTTTCTTAACGTACTCTGAACTATTTGAGAATATTCCCCATGTTAAACCAGTTGGAGAACGTTCCTACAACATTACCAACATTATTATTAAATCTAACCATGTTTGCACTTTTAGGACATTTTTGTGCTGAGAATGTTCCAAAGCCAAGCAACTGTTCTGCAACATTCCCACAAAGTTGTAGGTAGGTTGTATGCAAAATAGCCATAAGACAACCACGCTCTCACCAAGCTCTAAGAAACATACGGTTCTGAGAACGTTATGTGCTAGCTGGGTAAGATGTTGTTGTATGTTTCTCAGTAAAGCACAGACAAGACAATGGTTCACGAGGGCACAGTCACTGCCACGGACAAGAGAGCTCGGTCAAAATAACAGGGTCAGTAGCTGGTTTGATAGAGACATCTGCTATCAACTACACGCTGCAACATTAATAATATCTCCGTAAGTCCTATCATGTCTCGGCCTCTCAAAGAAAAATACAAAACTATTCTGACATTGACTAAGATCACCGGACAACACTGAGATAAACACACACAGCATTGAGCTGAGATATCCTTCACTGACACTGACACTGAACCTGTGTGTGTGTGTGTGTGTGTGTGTGTGTGTGTGTGTGTGTGTGTGTGTGTGTGTGTGTGTGTGTGTGTGTGTGTGTGTGTGTGTGTGTGTGTGTGTGTGTCGATAATGGAGATGGACATCTTGTGATAAAGCAGGCTACCTGCTGTAACAATAGGACAATAAAGATTTTCTTAATAGGAATTTCTGTACGATTTCAAGGGAATATTGTCTGTGGTTTGAATGGAGGAAATGAGTCTCTAAGGTGAACAGTTTTGAGTTTATATCTTCAGGTTGAAGTGTACTGCAGCTGAGGTTTAGTGCTCTCAGCACCACGGGCAGCATGACGACACATTACAGGGGGAGTTTAGGGTTAATAAATTCTGAAAACTCAATGCCTTTTCCACTTCAGTGCCCACATGCATAAATAATGCATAGAATATGAAAACAGAGTTGCTGAGGGAAAATATAAACACACAGTCACTCAACATACATCCTGTTATGCCTGTCATCTTTAGGTCATCTCCTCCCTGTCCCAACTGGTCCCTGCAATCCACACAACTAAAACGCACACAACTGACATGGTTCTCTTTTCAACATGAAACTTCAACGGCTTAACAAAATCACACCTACTAAGTAGAAAGGACAGATAACAGCCTAAATAATGCACTAAACAGCAAGGGTGGAAAAATAGTTAATCAAAACAGCTATCCAAGATGGCTGTCTGTCTGTCTGGCCCGGTTCCCTTCCCCTCCCAGCCCTACCTGGTCCCACCATCCGATGAGCCAGGGTCTCGAGCAGGTCTCACAGAACAGGTCTACTAGAGGTGTCCTGCGCTCCGTTGCCATCCCAGACCCTTCCAGAACCCCTCCGGCAGCCGCACCTAGGTCCAGCTCCAGGTCTGGCCCTCCTCCCCTCCCCTGCAGCTGGCTGTAGCTGGTGGAAGAGCGGGGCAGCCGGTAGCCGCCTGGCACGGGCGAGGGGCAAGGGGACGGCGAGGCGGGGTCAATGGCCTCTACCACGCCCATGCTTAGGGTGACGGGGGGCGAGGGGCGCTTGCCCAGACAGGAGGACCGGTAGTGGAGCGGGCTGGGGGTGGGGGCGCTGCAGGTGTCCCAGCAGCATGAGGAGGGATTCGTCGTCAGCGTGTGGGCAGCGTGTAGGCCGCAGCCGGCCAGGCCGGGACACTCCAGAGCGACAGCTTCCCCCCGCCGAGGGTGGGGGGCGAGTGGTGGAGGGGGAGAGGGACAGGGTCCACTGGTGCTCACAGTCCGTCCCTACATGCAGTTCTCCTGGAAGCAGGCCACCCACCCAGTGCGTCCAGATATGGGCCCCAGTGTGAGGATGGTCCACAGATGAGGATGCCCTGCAAACGGCAGGCCGGGAGCCCCCTGGATCCCCAAGCTCCAGAGACTACATCTCATCCCAGCTGGTGAGCAGAACTGACCCAAATCAAACAGCAGAGTGGGGAGAGGGGGAGGATAGGATGGGAGAAGATGGAGAGTGAGAGGGGGACCGTCTGAAGGGCAAAGAGAGGCAATGGAGGAGAGGGAAGAGAGAAAAGCCAAGATGTTGTAATGAAAGATAGAAGGTCAGACAGACAGACAGATGGAGATAAAAGAGCACAGAGGAGCTTAGAAGGATGGCGGGATGGAAAGACGGTGATGACAGGGTGGGAAAGATGACCGTAGTATTGAGCGATGGGACAGAGGAAGAGGACAGAGAGTGACAGAGAGAGAGAGCAGGAGACAAATGGCAATGGAGAGAGAAAGAGAATGAAGGAGACAGAGAGAGAGAAAAATAGGGAGCCAGGCCTGTGATGTAGCTAGCAGACGGGTGATCAGGCTACAGAATCACAGCGGAGCTCTCGGTGTGGGGAAAAACAGGCTCTCTCCTCGTCTCCCTGCGTTGCGTCTACTCTGCAAAGTGCCCCTCCCCCACAGTGCACCGGATCCAGGGGCCGGGCCCAGTCGTCCTCCTGCTGCATCAGCCCCGTATGTGCCTCAGCAATGATCCCAACACACACACAGTCCACAGTCCTCCTCCCAGTAGCTTCCCCCGCAGTATCCCAGTCACTCCATCGTGTCTACCTGGGCTGGTTAAATTATGTCTGAGGTTGAAACTAATCCAAGAGCTTCAGGCTTCCCTTATTTTTCCTTCCTCTTTCCTTCCTCCGCCGTAGCAAAGCCCTGCTGCCTCCTGTAGCGCCGTCTCCCTGGATGCTGTAGACAGCCCTTGCAAGCTAATCAGCCAGACAGCATGCACTTGTGTGTGTGTGTGTGCATGCAGCCTGAATGCGCATGTGCTGCAGACAGCATGTACACCTGTCGGAAATGTGTGTGTGAGAGAGAGCGAGTACGAGGGAGGGTGTTCATATGTGTGTGTGCATGTTGGTGTGGTTTTGTGTGTATGTGTCTTTATGGCGCCCGTCTGCTCTTAAAGACCACAGCATTCTCTCTGCTTCTCTGTCAGCCAGGAGCACACACACACTCCCCCCTCTCTCACTCCATCTTTCTCTCTCTTGCCCTCTGTCTGTCTCTCAAACACAGGCATCCTTACACACATACAAATCCAAACTGCTGTCTTTTGCGTTCTGAAACAGTTGCAACATGCTACATTCCCCTCAGGGTGACAAGAAAAACAAGAATACCACACTGTCTCTTTTAGACACAACACTGTTGAAGGAACCTTGCCTCTTTTTAATTGGTCGCTTCCCGGACCACAAGCCTTGTGGTCAGAGTGGTGAGCCAATGAGTAAAAGGGAAGGGCAGACCCTGTTGTTCGATAGCAACCAAGGTTACAGCAGAGACATCAGCATCAGGACCCCTCCTCCCTCTTCTCCTGTGCTCTGTGTCTTCCATTCCCACCCACAGACCCCCCCCCCCTCTCTCTCTCTCTCTCTCTCTCTCTCTCACATTTTAAGCGGAACATCTCGCTGCAGCTCATGCATTCATGTGCAGGAATACACATCCGCTACAAACACAGACTCTAAACAGCAGTATACAGTATACACACATCACACATACCTTTGTACATATAGAGCATCTGACAAATCTTTTGGACATTCTGTGTACATGCACACATACATTCCCTTCGGCCTCAAAAGGACAATACACAAATCTCAAACATCACTGGGACTAACAGCTCCTGCGAGCCACAAGACTGTGATAGCCCACTGAGCTAAAAGCAAGACATTATCCTGGGGAGCTAACCCAAGTCGTCACATGTCAGACAAGGTTACTCATCACGAGAGTGTGGCTGACCGAACCACCTCTGTTACATTAGCTTGTCCAGTCCACAGTCCACATTCACACAGTTCAGTTCTGCCAAATGCAAACAAGCCTCTCAGACATGAATGAAACATACAGTATGGGAGACTGATAATAGTATTGATATTTAGTTATGCACAGTTGGACTAGGAAACACAAATACGTTGAGGTTGTGGTAGAGGGTATAGGAGAGGGGCATGGACAGATGAAGAGGCCAGGTGTAGTATAGGGTTGTGGTGTGTGTAGGGTAGTGGCAGTTATAGTCTAGGGTAGTGGTAGTTGGGGTAGTGGTAGTGGTGGTGTAGGGTAGTGGCAGTGGTAGTCTAGGGTAGTGATAGTGGTGGTGGTAGTGGTAGTGGTGGTGTAGGGTAGTGGCAGTGGTAGTCTAGGGTAGTGGTAGTTGTGGTGTAGGGTAGTGGTAGTGGTGGTGTAGGGTAGTGGCAGTGGTAGTCTAGGGTAGTGATAGTGGTGGTGGTAGTGGTGGTGTAGGGTAGTGGTAGTTGTGGTGTAGGGTAGTGGTAGTGTAGGGTAGTGGTAGTGGTAGTCTAGGGTAGTGGTAGTGTAGGGTAGTGGTAGTTGTGGTGTAGGGTAGTGGTAGTGTAGGGTAGTGGTAGTGGTGTAGGGTAGTGGTAGTGGTGGTGGTAGTGGTAAGGTAGTGGTAGTGGAAGTGGTAGTGGTGGTGGTAGTGTATGGTAGTGGTAGTGTAGGGTAGGGTAGTGGTAGTGTAGGGTAGTGGTGGTGGTAGTGTATGGTAGTGGTAATTGTGGTGTAAACTAGTGGTAGTGGTGGTGTAGGGTAGTGGTAGTGGTAGTTGTGGTGTAGGGTAGTGGTAGTGGTGGTGGTAGTTGTGGTGTAGGGTAGGGTAGTTGTGGTGTAGGGTGGTGGTAGTGGTGGTGGTAGTTGTGGTGTAGGGTGGTGGTAGTGGTGGTGGTAGTTGTGGTGTAGGGTAGTTGTAGTGGTAGTGGTGGCGGTAGTTGTGGTGTAGGGTAGTTGTAGTGGTAGTTGTGGTGTAGGGTAGTTGTAGTGGTAGTGGTGGTGTAGGGTAGTGGTAGTGGTGGTGTAGGGTAGTTGTGGTGTAGGGTGGTGGTAGTGGTAGTGGTGGCGGTAGTTGTGGTGTAGGGTAGTTGTAGTGGTAGTGGTGGTGTAGGGTAGTGGTAGTGGTGGTGTAGGGTAGTTGTGGTGTAGGGTGGTTGTAGTGGTAGTGGTGGCGGTAGTTGTGGTGTAGGGTAGTTGTAGTGGTAGTGGTGGTGTAGGGTAGTTGTGGTGTAGGGTGGTTGTAGTGGTAGTGGTGGCGGTAGTTGTGGTGTAGGGTAGTTGTAGTGGTAGTGGTGGTGTAGGGTAGTGGTAGTTGTGGTGTAGGGTGGTGGTAGTGGTGGTGGTGGCGGTAGTTGTGGTGTAGGGTAGTGGTAGGGGTGGTGGTAGTTCTGGTGTAGGGTGGTGGTAGTTGTGGTGGTAGTGGTGGCGGTAGTTGTGGTGTAGGGTAGTGGTAGTGGTGGTGGTAGTTGTGGTGTAGTGGTGGTGGTAGTGGTGGTGGTAGTTGTGGTGTAGGGTGGTGGTAGTGGTGGCGGTAGTTGTGGTGGTAGTGGTGGTGTAGGGTAGTGGTAGTGGTGGCGGTAGTTGTGGTGTAGGGTAGTGGTAGTGGTGGTGTAGGGTAGTGGTAGTGGTGGTGGTAGTGGTGGTGTAGGGTAGTGGTAGTTGTGGCGGTAGTTGTGGTGTAGGGTAGTGGTAGTGGTGGTGGTAGTTGTGGTGTAGTGGTGGTGGTAGTGGTGGCGGTAGTTGTGGTGTAGGGTGGTGGTAGTGGTGGCGGTAGTTGTGGTGTAGGGTAGTTGTAGTGGTAGTGGTGGTGTAGGGTAGTGGTAGTGGTGGCGGTAGTTGTGGTGTAGGGTAGTTGTAGTGGTAGTGGTGGTGTAGGGTAGTTGTAGTGGTAGTGGTGGCGGTAGTTGTGGTGTAGGGTAGTGGTAGTGGTGGTGTAGGGTAGTGGTAGTGGTGGTAGTGGTAGTGGTAGTGTAGGGTAGTGGTAGTGGTGGTGTAGGATAGTGGTAGTGGTGGTGTAGGCTAGTGGTAGTGGTGGTGTAGGGTAGTGGTAGTGGTGGTGTAGGGTAGTGGTAGTGGTAGTGTAGGGTAGTGGTGGTGTAGGATAGTGGTAGTGGTGGTGTAGGCTAGTGGTAGTGGTAGTGTAGGGTAGTGGTAGTGGTGGTGTAGGATAGTGGTAGTGTAGGGTAATGGTAGTGGTAGTGTAGGGTAGTGGTAGTGGAAGGTAGTGGTAATGGTGGTGCAGGCTAGTGGTAGTGGTAGTGGTGGTGTAGGATAGTGGTAGTGGTAGTGGTGGTGGTAAAGGTTGTGGTAGTGTAAGGTTGTGGTAGTGGTGGTGCGGGCTAGTGGTAGTTGTAGTGGTAGTGGTGGTGTAGGGTAGTGGTAGTGGTGGTGTAGGATAGTGGTAGTGGTGGTGTAGGATAGTGGTAGTGGTGGTGTAGGGTAGTGGTAGTGGTGGTGTAGGGTGGTGGTAGTGGTGGTGTAGGATAGTGGTAGTGGTGGTGGTGTAGGATAGTGGTAGTGGTGGTGTAGGGTGGTGGTAGTGGTGGTGTAGGATAGTGGTAGTGGTGGTGTAGGATAGTGGTAGTGGTGGTGTAGGGTGGTGGTAGTGGTGGTGTAGGGTAGTGGTAGTGGTGGTGTAGGGTGTAGGGTGGTGGTAGTGGTGGTGTAGGATAGTGGTAGTGGTGGTGTAGGGTGGTGGTAGTGGTGGTGTAGGATAGTGGTAGTGGTGGTGTAGGATAGTGGTAGTGTTGGTAGTGGTGGTGCGGGCTAGTGGTAGTAGTAGTGGTAGTGGTAGTGTAAGGTTGTGGTAGTGGTGGTGCTGGCTAGTGGTAGTAGTAGTGGTAGTGGTAGTGTAAGGTTGTGGTAGTGGTGGTGCTGGCTAGTGGTAGTAGTAGTGGTAGTGGTAGTGGTGGTGTAGGGTGGTGGTAGTGGTGGTGTAGGGTAGTGGTAGTGATGGTGTAGGGTGGTGGTAGTGGTGGTGTAGGGTAGTGGTAGTGGTAGTGGTGGTGCGCGCTAGTGGTAGTAGTAGTGGTAGTGGTGGTGTAGGATAGTGGTAGTGGTGGTGTAGGCTAGTGGTAGTGGTGGTGTAGGGTAGTGGTAGTGGTGGTAGTGGTAGTGGTAGTGTAGGGTAGTGGTAGTGGTGGTGTAGGATAGTGGTAGTGGTGGTGTAGGCTAGTGGTAGTGGTGGTGTAGGGTAGTGGTAGTGGTGGTGTAGGGTAGTGGTAGTGGTAGTGTAGGGTAGTGGTAGTGGTGGTGTAGGATAGTGGTAGTGGTGGTGTAGGCTAGTGGTAGTGGTAGTGTAGGGTAGTGGTAGTGGTGGTGTAGGATAGTGGTAGTGTAGGGTAATGGTAGTGGTAGTGTAGGGTAGTGGTAGTGGTAGTGTAAGGTAGTGGTAATGGTGGTGCAGGCTAGTGGTAGTGGTGGTGTAGGATAGTGGTAGTGGTAGTAGTAGTGGTAGTGGTAGTGGTGGTGGTAAAGGTTGTGGTAGTGTAAGGTTGTGGTAGTGGTGGTGCGGGCTAGTGGTAGTTGTAGTGGTAGTGGTGGTGTAGGGTAGTGGTAGTGGTGGTGTAGGATAGTGGTAGTGGTGGTGTAGGATAGTGGTAGTGGTGGTGTAGGGTAGTGGTAGTGGTGGTGTAGGGTGGTGGTAGTGGTGGTGTAGGATAGTGGTAGTGGTGGTGGTGTAGGATAGTGGTAGTGGTGGTGTAGGGTGGTGGTAGTGGTGGTGTAGGATAGTGGTAGTGGTGGTGTAGGGTGGTGGTAGTGGTGGTGTAGGGTAGTGGTAGTGGTGGTGTAGGGTGGTGGTAGTGGTGGTGTAGGATAGTGGTAGTGGTGGTGTAGGATAGTGGTAGTGTTGGTAGTGGTGGTGCGGGCTAGTGGTAGTAGTAGTGGTAGTGGTAGTGTAAGGTTGTGGTAGTGGTGGTGCTGGCTAGTGGTAGTAGTAGTGGTAGTGGTAGTGTAAGGTTGTGGTAGTGGTGGTGCTGGCTAGTGGTAGTAGTAGTGGTAGTGGTAGTGGTGGTGTAGGGTGGTGGTAGTGGTGGTGTAGGGTAGTGGTAGTGATGGTGTAGGGTGGTGGTAGTGGTGGTGTAGGGTAGTGGTAGTGGTAGTGGTGGTGCGCGCTAGTGGTAGTAGTAGTGGTAGTGGTGGTGTAGGATAGTGGTAGTGGTGGTGTAGGCTAGTGGTAGTGGTAGTGGTGGTGTAAGGTTGTGGTAGTGGTTGTGCGTGCTAGTGATGGTGGTAGTGGTGGTGGTGGTAGTGGTAGTGGTTGTACGGGCTAATGGTAGTGATGCTGTAGGGTAATGTTAGTGGTTGTGTAGGGTAGTGGTAGTAGTAGTGGTGGTGGTAGTGGTTGTGTAGGGTAGTGGTAGTAGTTGTGTAGGGTACTGGTAGTGGTAGTATTAGTGGTAGTGATAGTGGTAGTGGTGGTACGGGCTAGTGGTAGTGGTAGTAGTAGTGGTGGTGGTAGTGATGGTGTAGGGTAATGGTAGTGGTAGTGGTGGTACGGGCTAGTGGTAGTGGTAGTAGTAGTGGTGGTGGTAGTGATGGTGTAGGGTAATGGTACTGGTAGAAGTGGTAGTACCTTGTTGGATGCCATGTCACCGACGCTGCGGTGGGTCTGGATGGTCTCCAGCTGGTCCAGACACCAGTCTAACTCCGCCAGAGTCTCCCTTGCCATCTGCTGGTACGTCTCATCTACACACATACACAGGAGAGAAGACGGTGGCATTAATGTGCTGTATGTATTATTATAACCGGTATGACCTCAGCATTGATATAATATAGTGTATCATAATATAATGGTCTGTGTAATGGGTCATATTCTCTGCATCTGTTCTCTTGAACTGTATCAGCCAAATTGCTACATTTGTCATTTCTTAGAATTGTTCAGTTGAGACTCCAGATTGACACTTATTATTCAAATCATCTGCCGAATTAAATGCAGCCTATCGGTATCCATTATTGAGAAAGCCACAGGCCATGGTGCTGCAAATTCTCCTATTAATATCGGTGCATGAGTTTTTGGAAGCTTGAGTGCACACTACCAAAACACTGTGAGTTGTGTGGGAGAGTGTTCCCAATCAGTAGCGACTAAAGTTCATTTTAGCAGGAAACCTACCAGAGAGTGTTGCCTGGGGAACAGTGGGTTGGCTTGTCACTGGTGACCTCCTGTGGACAAATATATCATTACATCATCAGACGAAATGATAAAGCGCGCTCTCTAGTGGACTCTAAGAACATTACGGTTGTATAGGGCATGAATTGTGTAGTGTAACAACATAACAAAGGAAATAGATAAGCAAACATATTTAACCTCATCTGTATTATGGACAATAACATTTGTGAGGAATCATAAACTATTTGCATAGATCTGCATCGCAGTCTTTTGAAATATTGTTGAAGCCAATAATATTAAAAACAATGCCTCGTTTAAGCGAGGCTCTCTCAGCTCTCAGCTGTCTCTTCCTCTACATGGAGGTTCAACTTGCAGTCTAGTGAGGGAGGATTCTGTTTGGAGCTGAGAGCATCATGCTCACTAATTATGGTTCTAGATAATTCCACGGTGCATTGTTACTGCTTATATTGACGTACTGCTAAAAAGCCTGCCAACTCATGCTCTGCCTGTTTCTTGCATTACAAAGGAGGATATATTTAGCATTATTGACCACTTCTATCCTTGTGAATACCCAGTCAGTCAGGTAGTCAGGCAGTCAGTCTATCTGTCAGTCTGCTGGTCAGTCAGTCAGGTAGTCAGCCAGTCAGGCAGTCTTTCAGTCAGTCAGGGACTTCCACTGGGGACATGATGATCTCAGCAGAACACGATAAAGACACAATGTGATGAGAGTATTGCCACATTATAGCCTACTGATAAGACACAGTTCTGACAAAATAGAAGGAAGAAATGTCATATTTACTAAAACTACATATGAAGAGTTTAACTCAAAAACACTACATATCCATTTTCAGAAATGTTGGTAAATGAACTGTTATTGTTTAACGAAATAATGAACAGATTGTTGTTTTTTTCACTATCTAATCATGGCATTTGGTTGTTCAATGACAGACATGTATTTGTTTAAATCTATCACTTGATCGTTTCATTTCAGAGAAACAAATAATAATGTGTTTTTTTTTGCGAAATTCTATATATCCGCCTCATTCTCAGAGAAATAAGGAGTACTGTCAGGTTTTACACAGTCAAATGTAACAAATAACTACATTTTTTATAAAGAAATGTGCTAATGATACATTTCTGACATCAATATAATAAAAAATAACTATTATAATAATTCAATACAGTAATATGATATCTGTATATAAAACATTTACATTTAACATTTGAGTCATTTGGCAGGTGCTCTTATCCAGAGACGACTTATAGTAAGGCATTCATCTTAAGATACAGTAGCTAGGTGAGACAACCACATATCACAGTCAAATATACCGGACACAAACATTCCATTCCAGCTAAACAATGGATATATAGCGTTTTGCAAAAAAACACATTTCCATACACATCTAAAATCTATTAAGAAAACATCTGAGAACAGTAATATTTTCCACACACATGAAGGTACCCACAATTAATCATTCCTGATGAAAAAAACACAAGTGTGAAAAATTGGTTGATATAGAGTTTTGGAAATAAACTCTTGATATTCCAGAGAGAATAAGGACTGCACAGTTACAATATAGACACAGTGGGAGGATATCATTCATGCTTCGGTAGAGAAGAGAGATGTGACCACATTAAGAGGGGTTGAAAGGGTAACGTGGCACAGTTACAATATAGACACAGTGGGAGGATATCATTCATGCTTCGATAGACAAGAGAGATGTGACCACATTAAGAGGGGTTGAAAGGGTAACGTGGCACAGTTACAATATAGACACAGTGGGAGGATATCATTCATGCTTCGGTAGAGAAGAGAGATGTGACCACATTAAGAGGGGTTGAAAGGGTAACGTTGCACAGTTACAATATAGACACAGTGGGAGGATATCATTCATGCTTCGGTAGAGAAGAGAGATGTGACCACATTAAGAGGGGTTGAAAGGGTAACGTGGCACAGTTACAATATAGACACAGTGGGAGGATATCATTCATGCTTCGGTAGAGAAGAGAGATGTGACCACATTAAGAGGGGTTGAAAGGGTAACGTTGCACAGTTACAATATAGACACAGTGGGAGGATATCATTCATGCTTCGGTAGAGAAGAGAGATGTGACCACATTAAGAGGGGTTGAAAGGGTAACGTGGCACAGTTACAATATAGACACAGTGGGAGGATATCATTCATGCTTCGGTAGAGAAGAGAGATGTGACCACATTAAGAGGGGTTGAAAGGGTAACGTTGCACAGTTACAATATAGACACAGTGGGAGGATATCATTCATGCTTCGGTAGAGAAGAGAGATGTGACCACATTAAGAGGGGTTGAAAGGGTAACGTTGCACAGTTACAATATAGACACAGTGGGAGGATATCATTCATGCTTCGGTAGAGAAGAGAGATGTGACCACATTAAGAGGGGTTGAAAGGGTAACGTGGCACAGTTACAATATAGACACAGTGGGAGGATATCATTCATGCTTCGGTAGAGAAGAGAGATGTGACCACATTAAGAGGGGTTGAAAGGGTAACGTGGCTGACGGAATGCTACTGACTTGTTAGTGGGTGTCGTGACATTGGCGAGGATGGTGAAGTTGCTTCTTACAGTTCGCAGACTGGCCAACACCTGGGGGATGGACGGACGGTGGGTGGTGGGGGCGGCGGGGAGAGGGGCAGAGAGCGGAGCGAGACAAATTCACTACATACTCAGTTTAGCCCCTTTCAAGTTCTTTACTGCATGTTCTATCTTTAGGCAGGAAGGAGGAAGTGTACACCACTTCATCAACAAACTGCAGAGCTGGTGCTTACCTGAGCAAAAGGGGTGACTATGAGATCTTCTGCATGCCTGTAGAAAGAGAGATAGAACATGAACAAAGGAAGGAGATGACAGTCAGCAGGATAGATGGAGAGTTATCGCTGAAGTGTAACCTCTATGACAGTTTACATTAACACATATGGGATATATATGTGAACCAATGGTATCCATAGCCCTATCTGAATCTAAACCAAATGTTTTTGGTTCTGACCAAAAAACATCTTTCTGAAAGGGAAGCAGACCAAGACAAATTACACCGCTGTGAAGCGAAAAAGATTTGAGTATATACATTAGCATAATACTGCCATAATCATAAATGCCAAGTCGGCTGATTGTGATTGTATAGTGAGTAATGTATAGTGTTGCAGCAATCTGGAGTGTCAGTGAGGCTACTTTCACTCAGAGTGGTTTTAGCCATGTGGATTAGCCAAGGTGGTTTTGATGGCATGTGATGAACACAGGAAGTGGAGATTGTAAGGGGGTACATACTCACCATACCAGGGTTCAATTAGCACAATACTTTAGCTGGGCCTGGTGCAATGGAACCAATGGAATAGTCTTATAAGTTCAAACCCCCGCCCAGGGTTGATACTCACCCCTCACTGTTGATGGAGGAGTTGCGTGACATGTTCTTGGGGGACATGTCATAGTCGGAGTCTGATCGGTACAGGAAGGACTCCCTGCGCTCCCCGCGACTCCTGCACCCCTCTGTGGTGAAGGAGGGGTGCAGCCCCAGCACAGGACTCGCCTGCGAATCCATGGGGCTGCGGCCGGGCGAAGGACCATTCTCTGAGTCAAAACTGAAAGACAAAGTGAGAGAGACAGGAAAGTTGTCTGGATCAATGCTTCATTAAAGGCATTTTCCTGTGTTTTATATATATTTACACACTAAGAGGTTCGAATAAATCTGTGAATTTGTAAAAAATATGATAATGCCCTTTTAGTGTAAGAGTTGTTTATTAAAAAGACAGCCTGAAATTGCCTTTGAGGAGTCTGGATTTCCTGCTTATTGTCTCCTGATTCCGTGAAACCTCCAACCTCGATTTTGGAAAAACCAGTGAACGTATTGAATGTTCCCGGAATTTTGCAACCATAGGTGGGAAGAAGTTGTGGCCTGCCTGGTGACATCACCAGACGGTAAATTAGGTAACAGACCAATAAGAAAGAGAGTTCCAAACCTCTCTGCCAATAACACCTAGTATTCCTCTCCCCACTCAGACCCCAGACAGACAGAGAGACAGACAGACAGAGAGACAGACAGACAGACAGAGAGACAGACAGAGAGACAGACAGACAGAGAGACAGACAGACAGAGAGACAGACAGACAGAGAGACAGAGAGACAGACCTAGCAAAATTCTTGCTTGAGAAATTGCTCTTTGCTAAGTAGCTATTTTTGTATCTTTTTGACCATTTTAACTTAAAACAATCTCACCAAGGTACTTATTGTTATCCAGGAATTAATTGATATTGAGATATTTAAAACAATATATATGGGGGATTGGAAATGATGCAGACAATTACTTTGATGGAGCTACAATTTATCTGCAATATTAAAGCTGATCCACCCCACCCCAAAACATTTTTAAGAAAATGATGTGTTGAAGGAGAGACAGACATGTATAAACAAGAGTTCAGCCCAGGACAGCTGATCTGCATATACACACAAGAGCACCATAGCAATCTAGCGTTACAGACAACCACATGACCCCAAACACAAGATTAGGAATAATCTCAAAGAGATCCAGTCAAACGGAAGCTTAGTGAGAGTTTAGCCAAAGTGTACACAGAAACATACTTCTTTAGGTTTAGAGGGGGGTTTCTCTTTATGGAACCATGAATGTTTCTCCAGCTTCATCAACAATGAAAAGCACATCATGGAGGGAGATATTGTGAAGACACACACACACACACACACACACACACACACACACACACACACACCACAGGGCCTATTAACTGTGCATGGCTACTTGGACACCATGAATACCTGAGAGGAAGGTGGGAGTGAGACGACCGTCTGCGCTCTATACTGCGGTTGAGCTTCATACGGCGGAAAAACACGGAGTTCCCGTGTCCCCGAGTGTGGTCGTGATCAGGGGACACAGGTGAGTTAGCGGAGGGGACGTAGGGAGAGGTGGGGGTCAGGCTGGGCGTGGTCAACTCCTCGGGGGTTTCCCACAGATTCATCTGTCGTGTCAGCTTCCTCTGACTCATCTCTGGAAGCTCTGGGCACGACGGAGAGGACTGACGGAAGAAACCACCATCTCTCCCTCTTCTTCTCTCTCTCTCTCCCTCTTCTTCTCTCTCTCTCTCTCTCCCTCTTCTTCTCTCCCTCCCTCGCTCCCTCCTCCCTCCCTCCCTGCCTCCGTCCGGACCAGAAAAAACTCTGTCTATCAAACTTTGTCTGCTACTGCCAACACTTCAACCTCCCAATCGGTCTGTCAGTCACTCTCCCTCCTACGCTCCCCCTGCCCCCTGCCCCCTGCCTTGTTCCACGGTTCAGTAGCCCAGCTCACGTCCCAGACAAAGAGAGTTCTCCTGCACACACCAGCACAAAATCCTGCCAGTCAGAAAGCCCTTGATAACAGACCCTAATCCTATAGTTTTATTCCTGGTCCCAATCCTCAGAGTCCACGTTCAGTTGAAGTCTTCAAGCTTTGATCATGAAGCCCTGGAGTACTGCTGCATTGGCTCACTTCCTGTGTTCACCTCCACACCACTTTGTTCCCTGTTTCTCAGCAGCTTGTTCTTCCTGTGTAGGTTTGTTTTTGTTTATTCTGTCACTGAAGGGCGGCGGTGCAGCTGTAACCCACAGCCTCTCTCTCAGCTATCAGCTATCTGAACAGGGCCACTCTCAGGAGAGGGCTTCTGATATTTCACTAGCTCAGCTCTCACTCTCTATCGCTCTGTCTGAGTCCATATACTTTTCCTGTGTGTCCTCCTCCTGCCTCGCTGTCCTTGTCCTCCCCGACCAGGCCCCTCAGGGACACTGTGGCTGCCACTCTGCCCGGGCGTCTGCCCCGTGTCTCACCCACACTCACACCACCTGGAGGACACACCTTTTCTTCGCTTTCTCAGCCTGTTTTTTTCTCCATTACTTTCTTCACCTCCGCCTGCTTCAAGCGTGTGCTCTCTTTCTCTCTCCTTATCTCACTGCTCACCGTTTCTCTAGCAGCAACAGACCACCGGCAGTAGAGAGAGAGAGAGAGAGAGAGAGAGAGAGAGAGAGAGAGAGAGAGAGAGAGAGAGAGAGAGAGAGAGAGAGAGAGAGAGAGAGAGAGAGAGAGAGAGAGAGAGAGAGAGAGAGAGAGAGAGAGAGAGAGAGAGACAAAGTGGATGAGGATGGAGAAAGGAGTCAAGGAGAAAAAGGAGGGAAGGGCAGAGGAGAAGAGAAGGAGGAGTGACTCATGGCCTGTGGAACTGTTTACAAGAGCATGCATGATTTGTTTCCAAAACATTATTTTTTAACATCAACAGCCAAGCCAACAGCCAAGCTTCTTGACCTTTGCAGTACACCGAAAGACATAGGCCCACTGACCAAGTACAGAGCTACTACACAAACAGACCTCTACTCCGAGAAAATCATTTTGTGAAGTTTAAAATGTACTGTATCTGCATACACATCAGAGTGTGTGTGTATGTGTGTGTGTGTGTGTGTGTGTGTGTGTGTGTGTGTGTGTGTGTGTGTGTGTGTGTGTGTGTGTGTGTGTGTGTGTGTGTGTGTGTGTGTGTGTGTGTGTGTGTGTGTGTGTGTGTGTGTGTGTGTGTGTGTGTTTTTTCTGAAAAAAAGAAGAGAGACAAGAGAAGAGTTTATCTGCATGTATGCATGGAAGCTTGTGTATGTGCATGTGTACAACAGTGAGTTTGTGTGTATCTGTTTGTTTTTTCATGCTAATGTGAATCTTGTGTCATCCGTTTCTTTGTTTTTGCAGCAGCAGAGGTAAATCCCGGTGCATGAATTCTACATACCACTAGGCTGACTAGACAAGGCAGATAGCAGCACAAAGACTATCCACAGAGTAGAACACTATAGAGATGAGATGCCTTGTCAACCACCCATTTCCCCCTCCTCTCTCTCTCTCTCTCTCTCCTCCCACACTGTCACTGTCTGCTGTCTCTCAAGAGCCTTCCTTTCCCTTTCTGCCTCTCTCTCTCTCTGTCATGTGTCTCTCTTCCAGTGACTCACCCCAGAATAATGAAGGGAAAAGAAGAAGGCACCAGCAGGATGGTAGAGAGGAGCTCAGCTCCCATTTGTTTGTGGGGCACAAGGGACCCGCCTGAGCATAGCCCTCTCAAGTCACTCATGAACAGTCCTTTATGAAATGCGGGCTATGGGAACATTGCTCTGATCTGACATCTCTGACTGCTGAAGGATTCCTACTCATTGTGACGAATGCAATTAAAAGCTGCGGGGGGTCGATGCTTGTAAAAAGTCAATAATCAATTGATCAGTTATTAAGTAATAAAGCTGGACACAACATTTCAGTGTGAATTTTTGTGAACAAACACACAAACACAGTGCACATACGCGCGCACACACACACACACACACACACACACACACACACACACACACACACACACACACACACACACACACACACACACACACACACACACACACACACACACACACACACACACACACACACACACACACACCCTAACACAGTGTGATTTTCTACCGCAAACACTCCAGTATCCCTGCACATTGTCAATTTGGTATTGGCACTGTCCCTGTACATAGCTTCCTATCTTATTTGTTATTTATCGTGTTGTCTTTATCATATACAGTACCCGTCAAAATGTTGGACACACCTACTCATTCAAGGATTTTTCTTTATTTAATTTTTTTTTCTACATTGTAAAATAATAGGGAAGACATCAAAGCTATGAAATAACACATATGGAATCATGAGTAAGCAAAAAAGTGTTAAACAAATCAAAATATGTTTTAGATTTGAGATTCTTTAAAGTAGCCACCCTTTGCCTTGATGACAGCTTTGCACACTCTTGGCATTCTCTCAACCAGCTTCATGAGGAATGCTTTTCCAACAGTCTTGAAGGAGTTCTCACATATGCTGAGCACTTGTTGGCTGCTTTTCCTTCACTCTGCGGTCAAACTCATCCCAAACCATCTCAACTGTGTTGAGGTCAGGTGATTGTGGAGGCCAGGTCATCTGATATAGCACTGCATCACTCTCCTTCTTGGTCAAATAGCTCTTACACAGCCTGAAGGTGTGTTTTGGGTCATTGTCCTGTTGAAAAACAAATGATAGTCCAACTAAGCCCAAACCAGACGGGATGGCGTACCGCTGCAGAATACTGTGGTAGCCAAGCTGGTTAACTGTGCCTTGAATTCTAAATAATTCACCAACAGTGTCACCAGCAAAGCACCCCCACACCATCACTCCTCCTCCTCCATGCTTCACTGTGGGAACCACACATGTGGAGATCATCCATTCATCTACTCATCTCACAAAGACACGGCAGTTGGAACCAAAAATCTCAAATATGGACTCATCAGAGAGATTTCCACTGGTCTAATGTCCATTGCTTGGGTTTCTTGGCCCAAGCAAGTCTCTTCTTATTATTGGTGTCCTTTAGTAGTGGTTTCTTTGCAGCAATTCGACCATGAATGCCTGATTCACGCAGTCTCTTCTGAACAGATGTGTCTGTTACTTGAACTCTGTGAAGCATATATTTGGGATGCAATTTCTGAGGCTGGTAACTCTAATGAACTTATCCTCTGCAGCAGAGGTAACTCTGGGTCTTCCTTTCCTGTGGCGGTCCTCATGAGAGCCAGTTTCATCATAGCGCTTGACAGTTTTTGCGACTGCACAATTGTACGTATTGACTGACCTTAATGTCTTACAGTAATGATGGACTGTCATTTCTCTTTGCTTCTTTGAGCTGTTAACATAGATTTGGTATTTTACCAAATAGGGCAATCTTCTGTATACCACCCCTACCTTGTCACAACACAATTGATTGGCTCAAACGCATTAAGAAGGAAAGAAATTCCACAAATGAACTTTTAACAAGGCATACCTGTTAATTGAAATGCATTCCAGGTGACTACCTCATGAAGCTGGCTGAAATAATGCCAAGAGTGTGCAAAGCTGTCATCAAGGCAAAGGGTGGCTACTTTGAAGAATCTCAAATATCAAATATATTTTGATTTGTTTAAAACTTTTTGGGTTGCTACATGATTCCATGTGTGTTATTTCTTAGTTTTGATGTCTTCACTATTATTCTACAATGTAGAAACTAGTCAAAATAAAGAAAAACCCTTGAATGAGTAGGTGTGTCCAAACTTTTGACTGGTAATCTACATGTATTTAAAAAAAATGTTTTATTAGTTACTCTATTTTGATATTGGATTACTGCACTGTTGGGTAGAGCATGCAAGTTAAGCATTTCACTGTACTTGTGCATGTGACAATAAAACTTGAACGTGATTCCAGGATGGGATGACTGTGGACAGCTACTCGCTCTTTCATTATGTGATAACAGAACCCCTGGAGAGGATGACTGTGGACAATGACATGATGATCAGAGGTCTCACAGGAAAAGGGACGTGTGCCAGCTGGGTGACTCCTTCCTTTGTAAGATAACAACCCTCACAGCTCAATGAGGAGAGAGAGCGAGAGAGGAGCTGGCTAATTAAAATGTCAGTTTATCATGTAGCTCACCCATGTTTTTCTACTTCTTCCAGTTGGGAGGTGACGTAGCGTAGCGTCAACACATCTCACACTAGACACAAGCACAGTAATGGACACAGCAACAAGACGGCAGTTACTGCCAGTTCAAATTGCATGACTATTGGATATGTTTTCATTGCCATGGGAAACCTATAAACCATCTTCATCGCTTGAGCAAATACTATAAAATGCTCAGCTCAATGGTATAATGGCAGAGTAGGGACCTTTGTACTGGCAGGTGCTGTAAGCAGCTTGTCTTATTGAATTGATAAATCAAGATGATGTTCTATCTAGGCTTTTCTTGCAATGAATATTGCAGTGTATGCTGCTCCGTAACACTATGAGTATCTAAACCATTTTCCCTGCTCTGCAGCCATACTCCTAACCCTCCTCTCTATGCAACACATTTCTATAACAAAGGGGGAGAATTTGATTATATTCCATTAATAACGCGGCTTTGAAAGGCTTTGAAGCCTGAGTCAATGTGCTGATTAGTTTAATTAAACCTAAGAGTCTTTTTTTTTTATTTTTTTTTTAAATTTTATCCCCTTTTCTCCCCAATTTTCGTGGTATCCAATCGCTAGTAATTACTATCTTGTGTCATCGCTACAACTCCCGTACGGGCTCGGGAGAGACGAAGGTCGAAAGTCATGCGTCCTCCGAAGCACAACCCAACCAAGCCGCACTGCTTCTTAACACAGCGCGCCTCCAACCCGGAAGCCAGCCGCACCAATGTGTCGGAGGAAACACCGTGCACCCGCCCCCCTCAGTTAGCGCGCACTGCGCCCGGCCCGCCACAGGAGTCGCTGGAGCGCGATGAGACAAGGATATCCCTACCGGCCAAACCCTCCCTAACCCGGACGACGCTAAGCCAATTGTGCGTCGCCCCACGGACCTCCCGGTCGCGGCCGGCTGCGACAGAGCCTGGGCGCGAACCCAGACTCTGGTGGCGCAGCATAGCACTGCGATGCAGTGCTCTAGACCACTGCGCCACCCGGGAGGCCCAAACCTAAGAGTCTTTAAGGGACAAGAAAGATTTACACTCTCACTCCTTCCAATGAACCCCCCTCCCATTGATTATATATTAACAACACACTAGGAGCTTATGAGTGTGTGTGTGTGATGGAGAGCTGCTGCCACATCAGCGGTTTCCTACAGCACAGTCCTCTCTCTCTCTCTCTTTGAGAGGCTTGAGCTGCAGTTGGTCCGGCCCAGGCAGCCAGCATACAGCTCACATTCCCTTGTTGGGTGGGGAGGGAGGAAGGGATGGACGGGAGCTGGAGCCTTCATTTATTAAAGTCACTTTCCAAAATCGATCCCTCTATCCCACTCATTCTTATCCTCTCTCTCCACAAGTTAATGATTAACCTTCCCCAACCACTCCATCCCTCCATCCCTCATGCCTCCTCCCCCCGCTGCCCAGGCCTACCCTCAGCCTGAACGGGGGATGAGAGTGATTTCCTGCCTCCGCTTCCTTTTCTGCCAAGCACAGATGCTAATATCCACGTGCTATGTCAATCTCTCTCTGTGCATTGCCTCACCCAGGCGTTTAGCACCTGCCTGATTGCTACATGCGTGGGGGGAGAGTGGAGGGAGGGAGTGAGGGGGAAAGGAAGGGAGGGGCTACTTTTAAGGCCCCATCGTACAAACACAACTGTATTTATTGCTACGGTTGAATCCCAAACTGAATGTTGAATCAGCAACTGATCAGGCAGGGTAATAGGGCTTTTATTACAGAGCAGCTTTCACTCTGTTGCAGCAGAGCAGGGGCATGTGTCTATATCAGGCTAGAACGCCCATCACCGACTCAACTCAAAGCACTCAAAGCACACAATTTCAAATGAGATGGCCAAGCCAACATCAACACACCCTCTACTCTCACCATTTCTACCTGCCCCAGCATGCCCTCTGTTTCACGCCAGTGCACGGTGCCATGACACAGACCTGCCTGCCATGGCTGTGTTTTAAAGGCCAACATTTACACTGCTGCCCTGCCCAACTGCCTGAGCTCTGAGCCCTATGAGAAGAGGAGAGTTTTGGCCTGGCTGGAGCCTGGCGCTGCGCCACCCTTGGATCAGGGAGGGCATCTGGCCGTCCCAGCCTCACACAGAGCAGGGGGACACTGCAATGCAAGCAGGGTGGTCGGGGGTAGAGGACAGGGGGAGCGAAAGAGGGATAGAGAGAGAGAGAGAGAGGACAAGAGAGAGAGAGAGAGATAAAGGAGAGATAAAGAGAGTAGTTAAAGAGGAAGAGAGAGGGGATTCTCTCTACAGAGTGACAGGCTGGTCAGCTGGTCATCCCAGCGATGTCCTGACTGGCCGACCGGCTCCATCTGAGACAGAGAGAGAGCGAGAACAGAGGGAGAGAGTTCCCCCGTCCACTGTGCTGCATGCGGTCGGTCTGATAACAGCCAGAGGATTACAGAGCCATAATCCTGCCCACAGGATCAGCGACACCCTCCTGAGGGGCCTGACTCAGAGAGCTACTGTACTGGAGCCATATAGAGTTTTAGCAAGGCAGCAGGCAGGCACACACCTTTAAGCTTAAGGATGACATACTGTGTAGCTACAATTGATTCCTCAGACAATCACTCGGCCGACTGACCCTCGGTGGATAGTGGTGTCTTTCATTCAATCCAGAGATGCGCTCTAGTGCATATTCAGTCTCCTCCATCAAATGTAGTGTGAAGCCACAGGCTCACTACAGTGTGAAGGAATGATGGGTTCAAATACTATTCTGTACCACCACTCATTCATATATCTTTATGTACATATTCTTTATCCCTTTACACTTGTGTGTGTGTGTAAGGTAGTAGTTGTGGAATTGTTAGGTTAGATTACTTGTTGGTTATTACTGCATTGTCGGAACTAGAAGCACAAGCATTTCGCTACACTCGCATTAACATCTGCTAACCATGTGTATGTGACTAATAAAATTTGATTTGATTTGATTTGATTTAAATCTTTCAAATACTTTAAGCGTTTGCTTTAGCCTGCCTGAAGTGCCAGATGGGCGGGGTATGCAGCCTTTGCGACTATTCTATTAGTTCCATGGCACCAGGCAAGCTCAATCCAACCCAGCTAAAGCATTTCATATAATTACAATAGTACTTAAATCCAGGTCTGCTAGATTAGCACCTGGCAGCACTCAGAATCTATAATGCATTGTACAAATCCAGTGGTTGTAAATTTAACAGATCCCATAACACTGTATTACACAAGCACACCGTTCCCAGCCCCATGCTGTTCCTCCTCCTGTGTAGTTGTGTCTCTGTTGTCGTGTGGTTTTGTCCAGAACATCTGTATTCTCCCCCAAGACACCAATCCCACCGCATTACCATCACCACACCAGTTACTCCAACTCTCTGAGAAACTTTGTCGAGGTAGAGAATAAATCGACAGTCCTTTTTCTGTTTATCTTCCATCCTTAACTCTACCTCAACTCATTGTCTGCACGTCGCTGTGAAATATGCTTCCTCTGAACAAAACTTTGGCACAGTCTGATGAAATGACCATCAGGCTCACTACAGTGTGAAGGAATGATGGGTTCAAACAAGTTAACATCAGTTATGTTGACTGTTCCTCTTGTAATGGTGAACGATGTCTCAACTGTTACAGCGCCTTCAAAGTATTCACACCGCTTGACTTTTCCCACATTGTGTTGTGTTACAGCCTGAATTTAGATTGTGTGACACTGAATTTGTTTGATTTTGTGTCACTACACACAATACCCCATAATGTCGGTGGAATTTTTGGGGCGGGGACAACTGAAGAGAAAATGAGAAGCTGAAATGTCTCGAGTCAATAAGTATTCAACCACGTTGTTATGGCAACCTGAAATAAGTTCAGGAGTACAAATGTGCTTAACAAGTCACATATTAAGCTGCATGGACTCATTCTGTGTTCAATAATAGTGGTTAAAACATTTTTTTTATGACTACACCATCTCTGTACCCCAAACATTTACAGAGTTTAATGGTTGTGATAGGAGAAAACTGAGGATGGATCAACAACATTGTAGTTACTCCACAATACTAAAAGTGAAAAGAAAGAAGCCTGTACAGAATACAAATATTCCAAAACATGCATCCTGTTTGCAACAAGGCACTTTAGTAATACTGCAAAAAAATTGAAAATAAATGCTTTTTTTTGTCCTGAATACAAAGCGTTAAGTTTGGGGCAACTCCAACACAACACTTCACTGAGTACCACTCTTCATATTTTCAAGCATGGTGGTGGCTGCATCATGTTATGGGTATGCTTGTCACCGGCAAGGGAGTTTTGTTGGATAAAAATAAATGGAATACAGCTAAGCACAGGCGAAATTCTATAGGAAAACCTGTTTCAGTCTGCTTTCCAACAGACACTGGGAGACTAATTGATCTTTCAGCAGTACAATAACCTAAATCACAAGGCCAGATCTACACTGGAGTTGCTTACCAAGAAGACAGTGAATGTTCCTGAATGTCAGTTCAGACTTAAATCTGCTTGATAATCTATGGCAAGACTTGAAAATTGCTGTCTCGCAATGATCAACAAACTTGACAGAGCTTGAAGAATTAAAAAAATAAATGTACAATCCAGCTCTTAGTGACGTGTGTGTAGCTCTGGCCCTCAGTCTACTGAATCAGTGTCCCAGCCAGTCAGTGGGTCCCAGGAGGCTCGGCTCCATCGGCCCCATGCTGCCTTTAACCTGACCAATGACAGCTGACTGACACACCCACCACAGTTATTATACACTCTCCCTCTCCTGCTATCTCTCCTCCCTCTCTCTCTTTCACACAGTCCTCCGCTCGCTCCACTAAGCTTCCTAACCTTTTTTATGTAAATTATCCCTGTGGAACCAGGGGCTGTTTAGTGTAAAAGGGAAACTGTTTAAAACCGTGTCTCAAACATCCACATATTTTAGCCAGCATTACTGAACTGGAATGTCAGGGGGAGCCTGAACAAGTGCTTGGTTTAATGAGGGCTGCCTTCTTCAGAGAGAGACAGGGGGGGATGAGAGAGAGAGGAAGAGAGGGGCAGAGAGAGACTGAGACAGAGAAAGAGTGAGTGAGGAGGGAGGAGAGAAAGAGAGCAGCGTGTCTCTGTGTTTGGGGAGAGGAGCGGGGTCTCCATTGTGCCTTGTTTTGCAGCATGTGATTGGAGCCTCAATTAAACAGATGGGTAGAGTGACATGGAAACTGGTCCAGAGAGAAGACAGATGGAGGAACGTTTTCAATTGGTGTTTCTAATTCATTTGTGCCAGCCGCATCTAAACAAATTAGGAGTTGTAAAATTGTAATGACTTGCACTCAGCGCACAGAGATACGTCTATAGAGAAATACATGTTTTGGCATACAGAGAGCTAGAGGCTTATTCTGCGGCGATATTGATTTGCTCACAATGCCTAACGGAGTTCATCTCTCTCTGTGATGCACTGAGACATGCACTTCCAGGGGTGTGGGTGGGCACAACGTGGAGACTGGTGGATAATTGGATCAAGAATCAGGGGGATTCAACTCAATGAACTAAATGGCATCAGCACAAATAGTTGAACACAACCGAGTGACCAGCAGCAGCTCTCCTGGAAAGTGGATTCAGAGTCCAAAACAGGCATTAACCCAGAGGCTCGATCCTGATCCTGACCATATGTTGCATCTGATATATTTGTACTTCCGGCACAGTAAATATCAGTAATGTGTAAAGCAGCCATCCGCCCCGCTGTATGCAGCCCACACAAGGAGGGGTATTTTTAGCGGATCACCCTGTCTTTGAGATGGAGCGCGTAACTCCCTCTCTGCAGGCTGAGGCTGCTGGGCTCTTTTATTTTCATCCAAACTGGAAAGAGAGAGAGAGAGAGAGAGGGAGAGAGCGAGAGAGAGCGAGAGAGAGCGAGAGAGAACGAGAGAGAACGAGAGAGAGAGAGAGAGAGAGAGAGAGAGAGAGAGAGAGAGAGAGAGAGAGAGAGAGAGAGAGAGAGAGAGAGAGGGAGAGGGAGAGATGGAAGGAGAGAGAGAGACGGAGGGAGGAAGACAGAGAGTGTGAGTCATCGAGAGCTACCTTTGTGTCACTGTCACTCTGCTCCTCTTCTTCACCATCTCTCCCTCTATTCATTCCTCCCTCATCTAACCATCTCTCTTTTCTCCACTACTCTTTCTCTATCTATCTATCTATCTATCTATCTATAGACTGTATCTCACATCTCTTATCTCTTGCTTTTCCACCTCAATGCCGTCACATCAAAGCCAGTTTAAAAGTGAGATGCACACTAATACGGCAATCTTAGCAATCATTTAGTTAAACATATTTCATACCATGAAGATGGATTCTAGGGTGTTAAGCTGATATTACAGATAATTACTGATATAATGTGACATAATAAGAAGCACCGGATAAGAAGCTGTAGGAGGATGATATTAATGGTTCCGCTTTATGTGTTCTTAGAGGAATACAAATTGCGGAACAACTCAAATGTGTATTAACATCTCTTCCTTACATTAAGATGTTGGTATTGCTTAACAGTACAGTAGACCTATATTCACTTACAGACAAGATCACATTACAAATAGTCATAAGTAAACCAGTAATAGCAGAACAATAGTGGGAGCACAGTGATTATCCTTGATTGAGGTAAAATAGTCATTAGAGAAGGTAAGACTGGATTATCTAGTGGATTAATGTCCCTTTAAACTGCCTGCCCTCTCACAGGCTGAGACTGAGACTGAGACTGAGAGACAGAGAGAGAGACAGAGAGAGAGACAGAGAGAGAGAGAGAGACTGAGAGAGAGAGAGAGAGAGACTGAGAGAGAGAGAGAGAGAGAGAGACTGAGAGAGAGGGAGAGAGAGAGAGAGAGAGAGAGACTGAGAGAGAGAGAGAGAGAGAGAGAGAGAGAGAGAGAGAGAGAGAGAGAGAGAGAGAGAGAGAGAGAGAGAGAGAGAGAGAGAGAGAGAGAGAGAGAGAGAGAGAGAGAGAGAGAGAGAGAGAGAGAGAGAGGGGTGGGGATTGGCTGGTGTGGTAACTTGGCCTCCGCTGTCTGTCATTCTTATCACTGTTTTAATTAGTGTGTTTTCAGTCTTTTAAGTTATTTCTCCCTTTTTAGAAAAAAAACAACAACTAATTTTAGACTTCAAATGTTTCCTAAACTGGAGCAACATCAGAGCATGTTGTTTTGAGCAGCAGGTCTCCTACTTCAACCAATAACAATGTTGTCCCTACACCTGTCCATGGTCAGGACCAATCACTCACCTCTGTTTGGCAAGGTTAAGAAGCTCTAAAAGTCTGAATTCCTCAAATGGGACGTTTATTTTGGCATCGTCTTCCTGTCTTAAAGAAGATGCAAATATAGTTTTTAGGGCTTGCTGTATATTTTGGCTTTGAAGAAACTGGCGGTGGTGTATATCCTGCAGCCGGTGAATCTACCATTTCCTTTGTCTGTGTTCTTGGTAAAACCTCTACATCTGTGTCCACAATCTCTCTTTAACATTTGTCTCCTTCTCTACCACCATCCTGTCACTCAAGCTTCCTCATCCTCTTCCTCCTCCGTCTATCTTGTCTGCCATACAACCACACCTCTTTCACTATCATCATACCGTCCAGATTTCTCCTTGCTGCGATTGATGGATGTCCTTTTAATAGAGCTCAGCTGTGCGCTACATTCATGTAGATAGACATATTTCTCGTTATCTGTAATGAGAAGGGGATGAAGGAGACAGATAGCTTATGCTGTCTGGCCGTGCTTAATGCCTGGCTGGCTGGCTGACTGGCAGGCTGGCTGAGAGCAGATCAGACTGGAACCAGGGAGCAGAGAGCACTGGTAATTGATGTTGAAATGAAGGGATGATGAGAGGCTATTTGCTCATGAGACCTGAGGTATGGTCAGAGAAGGAGGAGCTCCAGTTCAACTAGAGACTCCAGAAGTATTGTAACACCCAGGCGGGCGGGCAGGCAGGCGGGCGGACAGGCGGGCGGGCGGGCAGGCGGGCAGGCGGACAGGCGGGCGGGCGGGCAGGCGGGCAGGCGGACAGGCGGGCGGGCAGACGGGAGGGCAGGCGGGCGGACAGGCGGGAGGGCAGGCGGGCGGACAGGCGGGAGGGCAGGCGGGCGGACAGGCGGGCAGGCGGGCGGGCAGACGGGAGGGCAGGCGGGCAGACAGGCGGGCAGGCGGGTGGGCAGACGGGAGGGCAGGCGGGCAGACAGGCGGGCAGGCGGGCGGGCAGGCGGACAGGCGGGCAGGCGGACAGGCGGGCAGGCGGGCGGGCGGGCAGACGGGAGGGCAGGCGGGCAGACAGGCGGGCAGGCGGGCGGGCAGACGGGCGGGCAGGCGGGCAGGCAGGCGGGCAGGCGGGCGGGCAGACGGGAGGGCAGACGGGAGGGCAGGCGGGCAGGCAGACGGGAGGGCAGGCGGGCGGGCAGACGGGAGGGCAGGCGGGCGGGCAGACGGGAGGGCAGACGCGAGGGCAGGCGGGAGGGCAGACGGGAGGGCAGACGGGAGGGCAGGCGGGCGGGCAGACGGGAGGGCAGACGGGAGGGCAGACGGGAGGGCAGGCGGGCGGGCAGACGGGAGGGCAGGCGGGCGGGCAGACGGGAGGGCAGGCGGGCAGACAGGCGGGCAGGCGGGCGGGCAGACGGGAGGGCAGACGGGAGGGCAGGCGGGCGGGCAGACGGGAGGGCAGGCGGGCGGGCAGACGGGAGGGCAGGCGGGCAGGCATGCAGGCAGGCGTAACACATGGAAGTGGGTGTGGACTGCATGGTGTTGTGAATGAGCAGTATGTCCAAAACAGACTGGATGTCTCCCACACTACATATCCCCAGACAGACTCACAATAGCATGGCTCAAAACACACAGGAACACATACGCTCAGCCAACATGGCTGTTCCATCGAGGAACTTACTCTGCATGGCATTCATAGTTTATGATTTAACAATAACATGGCAAATGCCTTTATACTGAGGTATTTGTTACCTACCTCCTAATAAAGACAGAATACAAAAAAATAGAATCACTTTTCCCCGAGAGAACTTGGTTGAACAAAGGCCAGTCCCATAGCGCTGAGTGAATACAACACACACTGGGGGAAATGTGAGAGCCTGTCGACAGTTTCAACTCTGAGGTTGCAAATACAACATCCCGATGGCAGAATGCTATAGTGACAAATGCTTAACCCTCATGACAAACATCTTTAGAAGATGTGCCATGCCCAGAGGGGTGCAAAATGAGGACATTACACACTCACTCACACACACACACACACACACACACACACACACACACACACACACACACACACACACACACACACACACACACACACACACACACACACACACACACACACACACACACACACACACTTTCAAATGCATATACAGCACACACACACGTATCAACACACTCACTGACACACAAACAGATGATCCAAACGCGAATGATCAATCCGCAATCTTCCTCCACTCATGCAACCGCAGCAGCCGGCACAGTCAATATCTTGCGTGCACACATTTAAAAGCAGAAAGGAAGCAGAAATAAAGCTCAACCAACACTGGAAGCTGAAGCTGGTTGGGTTTAATCTCATTACAGTTGGAGCCTTGGGCCTCCTGTCTCCTCTTCTCCACCTATTTATAGCCCCCTCACAGAGAGGAGGGTGGGCCCTGACATAAACTATGCTCCACTGGCTGGGGCTGATGTGGCCGGATTACTGACGGGCAACACAACCAATCACGGCTGGCTTGAGGTTCGGCTTCCTCTAATTTGAAGTGACAAAACGTGAGAGAGCCCCGAAATCATTCATGACAGCTGGGCCACGGTCTCCAGCCACAATCTCCTCCTCTCACCCTCTGTTTTCCTCTACTCTCTAGTCTGTCTACGCCCCCTCTCCTTGGAGTCTCCTGTCCTCATCCCACCTGCCCTCCACAAAAGGCTGGTCTCCAGTGTCACCCTGGATGACAGCAAACAGGGCCTAAACACACAACGACATGTCCCTTCATCTGTCACTGGGAATAAAACTCTCAGGAGCAGAACCAGAGGAAGAAGGGGTGTGTGTGAGAGAGAGAGAGAGAGAGAGAGAGAGAGAGAGAGAGAGAGAGAGAGAGCGAGAGCGTGCGCATGGCGTTAATGTCACCCTCAAAGACACCTCATTAGGCTGTTACTGTAGGTTATGTCTCTCAGCATGGCCAGAATTACACTGGAATATACTGTAGACTCCCCACCCTGACAGTTTTCACAGTAAGTGTATGTGCATAAACTACATAAATCTCCAGCGTATTTGCATATGTGTGAGTCTGTGTACGAGAGATGGGGGCAAGAGATATTTATGTAGTAGGATGGAGCTGAGAATGGACTGATACGGGTCAAGTGACAGAGAGAGAGAGAGAGAGAGAGAGAGAGAGAGAGAGAGAGAGAGAGAGAGAGAGAGAGAGAGAGAGAGAGAGAGAGAGAGAGAGAGAGAGAGAGAGAGAGAGAGAGAGAGAGAGAGAGAGAGAGAGAGAGAGAGAGAGAGAGAGAGAGAGAGAGAGAGAGAGAGAGAGAGAAAGCGAGAAAGAGAGGGAGAGAGAGAGTCAAGGCCAGGATGGCTCATCACTGTTGTTGATTCATTTGCCAGTGTACGAGTAAAACCCAGCCTCCAGCCTCCCTCCTCCATCCGCTCTCCACGAATCCCATTCCGGCTTCGTGCTGATGACCTGCACTGACCGCCACTCACAGTGCACTGCAGCATATAGTGCTGCTGCTGCATATGGCCGCGGCCCAAGAAACAGTCATGGTATTTTAAAGAGGATCCGGCTCTCAGACTGACAAGTCCAGTATCCACCGGGAATACCATGTCCAGTCCGCAGGGACCTTTTGACCAGCTAATAGCCTGGATGGTGGTGAGCAGGATTTTAAATATTTTAGTAATTTAGCATACGCTCTTATCCAGTGGGAATTACAGTAGTGAGGGCATACATTTTCATACTTTTTTCTATGGTAAGTCTCTAAAAGCTTGACACACCTGGATTGTGCAACATTTGCCCATTATTCTTTTCAAAATTGTTCAAGATCTGTCAAATTGGTTGTTGATCATTGCTAGACAACCATTTTCAGGTCTTCCCGTAGATTTTCTAAGCAGATTTAAGTGAAAACTGTAACTCGGCCACTCAGGAACATTCAGTGTGTTCTTGGTACTTGTAGATTTGGCCTTGTGTTTTAGCTTATTGTCCTGAATTCATCTCCCAGTGTCTGGTGGAAAGCAGACTGAACCAGATTTTGCTCTAGGATTTCCCCTGTGCTTAGCTCCATTCCGTTTCTTTTTTATCCTGAAAAACTCCCCAGTCCTTAACGATTACAAGCATAACATGATGCAGCCACCGCTATGCTTAAAAATATGGTGATTGGTACTCAGTAATGTGTTGTATTGGATTAGTCCCAAACATAACACTTTGTATTCAGGACAAAAACTTAATTGCTTTGCCACATTTTTTGCAGTATTACTTTAGTGCCTTGTTGCAAAGAGGATGGATGTTTTGGAATATTTTTTATTCTGCTTCTGTCACGCCCTGGCCTTAGTTATCTTTGTTTTCTTTATTATTTTAGTTAGGTCAGGGTGTGACATGGGGGATGTTTGTGTGTTTTTGTCTAGTCGAGGGTGTTTGTAGTGTCTAGGGGGTTTTGGTAGAGTTTATGGGGTTGTGTTCAGTGTAGGTGTCTAGGTATGTCTATGGTTGCCTGAGTGGTTCTCAATCAGAGACAGCTGTCTATCATTGTCTCTGATTAGGGGGCCATATTTAAGGCAGCCATAGGCATTAGCCGGGTTGTGGGTAATTGTCTATGTGATGTTGCATGTTTGCACTCAGTGTTATAGCAGTCACGTTAGTTTTGTTATTTTGTATTGTTTGTTAAGTGTTCTTCATTATTAAAAGGAAGAATGTATTCTAATCACGCTGCGCCTTGGTCCTCTCTTTCACCTATAGACGATCGTGACAGAATTACCCACCAACCAAGGACCAAGCAGCGTGGTAAACGGCAGGAGAAGCAGCAGCAGCAGCAGCAGCAGCAGCAGGAGAGGCAGCAGCAGGAGAGGCTGCACTATTTGGAGGAATGGACATGGGAGGACGAATTAGACGGCAAAGGACCCTGGGCAGAGCCAGGGGAATATCGCCGCCCCAAAGAAGAGCTGAAGGCGGAGAGGCGCTATTATGAGGCGCTAGCACGGCAGAGCGGCTGGAGGCCCAAGAGGCAGCCCCAAAAATTTCTTGGGGGGGGGCACACGGGGAGTGTGGCAGAGTCAGGAGTCAGACCTGAGCCAACTCCCCCTGCTTACCGTAAGGAGCCGGTCAGGGCGGAATTGGAGGTGAGCGACGCAGAGACAGTGAAGGAGTTAATGGGGAAATTGGAGGAAAGAGTTATGAGGGAGGTGCTGGTTTGGTGCATGAGGCACGACATCCGCCCGACTGAACGTGTCGGGGAGTTGATGTCACCGGGGACAGCTCTCCATACTCGGCCTGAGGTGCGTGCTAGCCGTCTGGTTAAGACTGTGCCAGCCTCACGCACCAGGCCTCCTGTGCGCCTCCCTAGCCCTGCACGTCCTCTGCCAGCTCGGCGCTACAGCTCTCCCAGCCATGCTTCCAGTGGAGAGAGGGGGCGTCGTACCGGGCAGGCACCGTGTTATGCGGTGGAGCGCACGGTGTTCCCGGTGCGTGTGCTTAGCCCGGTGCGCAACATCCCAGCTCCCCACATCTGCCGGGCTATGGTGAAGATCCAGCCAGGGCGGATGGTGCCAGCCCTGCTCTCAAGATCTCCAGTGCGCTTTCACGGTCCGGTCTACCCAGTGCCACCTCCATGCACCAGCCCTCCGGTGGCAGCCCCCCGCACCAGGCTGTCTCTCCGTCTCATCGCTACAGAGTCTCCCGCCTGTCCAGCGCTGCCAGAGCCTTCCTCCTCTCCAGCGCTCAGTCCAGAGGCGCCAGAGCCAATCTGCCCAGAGCTGTCTGAGCCGTCTGCCTGTCCAGCACCGTCTGAGCCGCCCGCCTGCCCAGCGCCGTCTGAGCCGCCCGCCTGCCCAGCGCCGTCTGAGCCGCCCGCCTGCCCAGCGCCGTCTGAGCCGCCCGTCTGTCCCGAGCCGTCAGAGCCGCCCGTCTGTCCCGAGCCGTCAGAGCCGCCCGTCTGTCCCGAGCCGTCAGAGCCGCCCGTCTGTCCCGAGCCGTCAGAGCCGCCCGTCTGTCCCGAGCCGTCAGAGCCTCCCGAGCCGTCAGAGCCGCCCGTCTGTCCCGAGCCGTCAGAGCCGCCCGTCTGTCCCGAGCCGTCAGAGCCGCCCGTCTGTCCCGAGCCGTCAGAGCCGCCCGTCTGTCCCGAGCCGTCAGAGCCGCCCGTCTGTCCCGAGCCGTCAGAGCCGCCCGTCTGTCCCGAGCCGTCAGAGCCGCCCGTCTGTCCCGAGCCGTCAGAGCCGCCCGTCTGTCCCGAGCCGTCAGAGCCTCCCGAGCCGTCAGAGCCGCCCGTCTGTCCCGAGCCGTCAGAGCCGCCCGTCTGTCCCGAGCCGTCAGAGCCGCCCGTCTGTCCCGAGCCGTCAGAGCCGCCCGTCTGTCCCGAGCCGTCAGGGCCGTCCGCCAGACAGGAGCAGCCAGGGCCGTCCGCCAGCCATGACCAGCCGGAGCCGTCGGCCAGTCCGGTGCTGCCCCTCAGTCCGGTGCTGCCCCTCAGTCCGGTGCTGCCCCTCAGTCCGGTGCTGCCCCTTAGTCCAGTGGGGTTATTATGGAGGGTGGCCGTTAGGAGGCCACGGAAGCGGGTAGTGACTATGGTGAAGTGGGGGCCACGTCCCACACCCGAGCCGCCGCCATAAGAAGGCCCACCCGGACCCTCCCCTTCGGTGTCAGGTTTGCGGCCGGGGCCCGCACCTTTGGGGGGGGGGGGTACTGTCACGCCCTGGCCTTAGTTATCTTTGTTTTCTTTATTATTTTAGTTAGGTCAGGGTGTGACATGGGGGATGTTTTTGTCTAGTCGAGGGTGTTTGTAGTGTCTAGGGGGTTTTGGTAGAGTTTATGGGGTTGTGTTCAGTGTAGGTGTCTAGGTATGTCTATGGTTGCCTGAGTGGTTCTCAATCAGAGACAGCTGTCTCTGATTGGGAGCCATATTTAAGGCAGCCATAGGCATTAGACGGGTTGTGGGTAATTGTCTATGTGATGTTGCATGTTTGCACTCAGTGTTATAGCAGTCACGTTCGTTTTGTTATTTTGTATTGTTTGTTAAGTGTTCTTCATTATTAAAAGGAAGAATGTATTCTAATCACGCTGCGCCTTGGTCCTCTCTTTCACCTATAGACGATCGTGACAGCTTCCTTCTTTCAATTAGGTTGGTATTGTGTAAATACAACGTTGATGATCCATTCTCAGTTTTCTCCTATCACAGCCACTAAAGTCTGTTTTAAAGTCACCATTGGCCTCATGGTGAAATCCCTGAGTGATTTCATTCCTCACCGGCACTGAGTTAGGAAGGACACCTGTATCTTTGTAGTGACTGGGTGTATTGATACACCATCCAAAGTGTAATTAATGCTTAAAAGGATATTCAATGTCTACTTTTTATTTATTTTTACCCATCTACCAATAGGTGCTCTTTGTGAGGCATCGGAAAACCTCCCTGGTCTTTGTGGTTGAATCTGTGTTTGAAATTCACTGAGGGACCTTACAGATAAGTGTATGTGTGGGGTACAGAGATGAGGTCGTTATTTAAAAAATCATGTTAAACACTATTATTGCACACAGAGTGAGTCCATGCAACGTATTATGTGACCTGTTAAGCACATTTTTACTCCTGAAATTATTTAGGTTTGCCATAAAGGGGTTGAGTACTTATTTACTCAAGACATTTCAACTTTTCATTTTTTATTAATTTGTAAAAAAAATAAAACATAATTCCACTTAGACATTATCGGGTATTGTGTGTTGGCCAGTGACAAAACATCTCAATTTATTTATTTTTTAATTCAGGCTATAACACAACTAAATGTTGAACAAAAATCAAGCAAAGGGTGTGAATACTTTCTGAAGGCACAGAACAGATGGACAGGACACTGTGACAAGACAAGCTGTGTTTACACTTTGATCTAACAGAGGTCAGGAACTGTATAAGTGAATCCTCTCTCCTGAGGCTGAGGGAGAGACCAAGCAGAATAGCGGTGTGCATTACCAGGTTCCACTGTACACCTAACAGTGGGCTGTATGGCTATACATCAAGGCTTCTCATACATTATGTAGAAACCTTGAGTGTTTTCAATAACCTTGTCAAGACGCTATGTCTTGGAAAGTGCTGCTCTATATTCCAAAGCCATACATTGCTGTTTGTGCTTGGATGCCTTTTGTGGTAGGATTTCTCAGAATCATGCCTATGCTTTAGCAATAGCAATGATTTGTTTTGCTTGCTACAGAGAATGAGTAAGGTGCTACGGATGTAGGATCTTAATTTGATCAGAGAAGCAAACGTTAACTTGTAGTGTATTCAAGGTTTAAAAAGGCTTCTAAAGTTTGTAATTTACACTTTAAAATGTCGGTCTTGATTTGCCCTGATGAAAAATGTATCAACCCCTTACAAAAAATGTCTATTAATTATAATCCACATAATAATTCACATTTCCTGTTGCTGCAGGATTATTTTCCTGCTGTAGCAAACTGGCTCAAATGAAGATCCTACATCTGTAGATGCTGCACTCATATATGCGTGCACATCCACCCACACAAACACTTACACACACACACACCAAACCCACAGACAGCCACCGACAATCAAAGTTGAAATATGAAGAAAAAAAGTATAATCAAATTCATGAAGCATTTCAAGCCAGTCAGTGTGTTTCTACGTCAAACATTATTAACTTAAAAATACTAATATGTGCAAAAATCTCAGGTTTAGTCACATCTATCTATAAATACCATAGCAAGTAGTACACTTTAACATTTCCTGGTGCCATCAACTAAACATATATTTGTGAACAAAATGTTATTTGTCTGGCGGTTATGTAAAGATGGTGAGTCAGAAACAGTTGCTTCCAGTTCAATTCCCATACAACCACAGCAGAGCAGAGCCAAGCAAGACCAAGACAGGCCAACGGAGGCCAATTTCTCCTCCATCTCTACACACACACTCACCATCTCTCTCTCTCTCTCTCTCTAGAGAACACAACCTCTCCGGCATTTCAAAATCAACACATTAATCATGTCATATGTCAGATGTGTTCTATTTTCTCAATCAGAATGTATTGCTAAATACTGTACATGGTGATATTATGGCAAAATGATCAACGTGTATTATTTCCAATCCAATAGGGAAAAGAGGACATATAGACAAGGCACGGCCATGTATTGGCTCTGCTGAAGCCAGAGAGTACAGTATAGTTTGATAGTCAGCCAGTGACATATTCTGCTGCCTGCGATGGCTGCCATCTGTCCTTCCTCTGTAAGCGGGACCCGGGATCGCCACCTTCTACTAATTATCCACTGAATTGGGAGATTGAGATCCTGCCAGTAATTCTGGGAAAGATGTATCCCATGGGGCCTGGTGTATTAGGCAGCAGAACGACAGGAAGTAAAACTGCCGTTCCCTCTGCCTGCATACTCTATACAGATAAACACAGGACTGACTCTCTCATGTCTGGCTGCATTTGCTGTGCTGTGGCTAGCCACATTCCATTCCCAGGTGATGTCATTCACTCAGTTCTGCCCTGATTCGTTGTGAGTTGCTGACCTAAATGAGGTACTTTCTCCACCTGTGTGTGTGTGTGTGTGTGTGTCTGTGTGTGTCTGTACGTGTGATCCCTTTTGTACCTTGCATTAGTTTTCCATTCTGCTCTGCTTCTTTCCGCTCCCGTCTCCAGTATGACTACTAGGTTATTGATGGATGGGAGATGTGCTGTGACATCCAGTCTCTCCTCTTCAGTCAGGCAGCCTCTCCTCTGAGAGAGAGCAGCAGACTCCTAAAGCGCACTCCAGGGGGTTGTCCTCTCACCAAGCTGCTGTTGCATCTCTGCCTGTGCCCCCCTGCCCACCCACCCGCCGCACCAGCATCACAATTTGACAATGGGATTGTGGGCCGCTACGCTTCTGCTGGGATTAGAGTGGTCTCTCTAGAGTGTAGAGTCTAGTAGTTCACTGGGTAACATGGGGGAGAAATAACTCTTCACACCTCTAAATTGCTGTGGAGTTTCTAAGATGGGGTGCTTGGCAGTGTCACACAAGGGAATTGAAATGATGAAATAATACTACAGGTCTCTCTCAGGAATATGACTTGGTCTCAGTAATAAAGGTGCAAGTTACTTACCAAGAAAACTAGAAAGTCAGGGACTGTAAGGTATTTTAAAATAGAAATATCTTTGAGGGTACATAAATATCACCCTGTCTAGACAGCAATTCTGTGACTCGAGTCCCGAATGGTACTGTCAAAGCATCACATTTCAGTGACACATGGTCACACATGTGAGGGCATCATGATCATTGATGCCCCACGAGGTGAGATCTTGCATGGAGCCCCAGACCGAGGGTGATTGACCGTCATCTTGAACTTCTTCCATTTTCTAATAATTGCGCCAACAGTTGTTGCCTTCTCACCAAGCTGCTTGCCTATTGTCCTGTAGCACATCCCAGCCTTGTGCAGGTCTACAATTTTATCCCTGATGTCCTTACACAGCTCTCTGGTCTTGGCCATTGTGGAGAGGTTGGAGTCTGTTTGATTGAGTGTGTGGACAGGTGTCTTTTATACAGGTAACAAGTTCAAACAGGTGCAGTTAATACAGGTAATGAGTGGAGAACAGGAGGGCGTCTTAAAGAAAAACTAACAGGTCTGTGAGAGCCGGAATTCTTACTGGTTGGTAGGTGATCAAATACTTATGTCATGCAATAAAATGCTAATTAATTACTTAAAAATCATACAATGTGATTTTCAGGATTTTTGTTTTAGATTCCGTCTCTCACAGTTGAAGTGTACCTATGATAAAAATTACAGACCTCTACATGCTTTGTAAGTAGGAAAACCTGCAAAATCGGCAGTGTATCAAATACTTGTTCTCCCCACTGTATGTCACTGTTTTAACTTATTTAGCAGACTACCAATCTGTATCTAAACAAACAAATCCACTTCCATTCCTCTCTCTAGGTATCCATAATAACAAGGCTATTCAGTTGAGTCATTAGGGCAGATTGCAGTACTATGGATTCTTGGAAGGGTGATGATTTAAATGGTAGCGCTGCATGAACAGATATGAAGTATTATTAACAGAGGTGTGACTTTAGGGGAAGCAGGAGTTGAGATAATGCACAGCACAATGGTAGTGGTGGGCAGCTCATCTCACCTGGGGAGATGGAGCGATGGAGAGGAGAGCGAGAGAGATTGAGATTCAGAAAATGCACGGTGAACAGAAGAGATAGTCTGCTATCTAGATCACGATGAACTCAGTGGACGAGAGGAGAGGGGGAGTGGGGAGAAGAAGAAATGAGAGAGTTAAGATAGAGGGAGGGAACAGCAGTGTGATTAACACAGCAGTTGGCAAGAGAGAGAATCTGAGAGGCATCGGGGATCTTATGAAGAGGACAGAACCACAGAATTGGGAGAGAAAGAGAGGAGAGAAAAGCCAATATTTCTACCATTTAACAGCGCTGAGGGGAGAGTAGACCAGTGCTGGGAGACTTGCTGTGATCGAAGTTAGCAATTACAGTGGACAAGGAGTCATATTAACAATATTATTATATAAGGAGAAATAGAAGAGTCGACAGGTCTTATCAAGAATAACAAGCCAGCTGAGAGGATGACGGGGTGTGGAACACCTGATATTCTGGAGAGAGAGAGAGAAGGGGGGAGAGAGAACGAGAGAAAAGGACAGGGAGAGAGAAATCACTGGAGACAGGTAAGTGGATTCAAGGCGCTTGAAGAGAAAAGAAGACGACTAACCGGAGGTCAAGTGTAAAACGCTGAATATCATAAAAGAGAAAATGTGTTGAGAGTCATGCAGACTAAAGAAGATAACCAAACAGCAAGGTTATAAATAGCTGATATGCAGCAGAATGTCCAATAGACAGACAGCAGGAGAGATGGAGGCTCTGGTTAGTAGAGATGATGGATCTAGACTAGAGAGAGAGGGAGAATATGGAGGAAGCCAGAACAGAGCCTGCAGGTACTTGAGCAGAGGACATAGTAATGAGCAGGAAAAGCTACATCTGGAGGGGCCCTGAAGGACCCCTGTTTTACTCAGTGGCCTGAGCTAGTGTGTAAAACAACCTGTTAGGTGTCAGTGGAGAACGCCTGAACGTCTGGCTTTTCTGGATCAGCCTGAGTGAACACTGAACAGATAGAGTGTACTCCGGCTGTATGAGCAGCCATCAGACACTAATTAGAACCAAAGGTTAACATGGAAACACACTGTATGTGCAGAGAAAAGCCTAACCTGCATCTGAACCAAACCGTTTACACTACATAAATGATAAAGGACAAATTATGGTTATCATACATTATGTATTGTTAGTATAATTCATGCACAGTACATGAACCGTATGTGCATATTGTCGTGGAAAATTGTAAGATTATGTTATAATGTTTGTATTACATTATAATAGTTGTTACATTCGACAGAATAGAGTCTTGTGTGTGTATTTCACTGAGGATGGGCCTCTATGAGATAGCACTGACAGAGGAGATTTACGATGTCTTTGGGTAATAAAGCCTAAAGAGCATTCCAGATAACATGAGCTAATGGTTCTGTTCTATGCCGTATCAGGGAGAGACGGTTCCTTTTCGGAGTGAGGGGGCCAGACACTGGTCTTTACAATGAGAACTGTTGACACAGCAGTAACTGTCTGCTATGTTTTATAGATATCTTTCATACAAATCTTAACCTTTGTGAACTGTTCCTAAGATCTGTGATTCGTCATGTAAGTTGAGAGGGGTGTATCTTGGCTATAAAAGATCTTTGTACTTTTCTGTTGGTACTTGTCAATGGTTCATTAGAGATAGTGCATCATTGAAAGTCAAAAAGGCCATTGCAAAGCTTATTATTATTAAAGATGGAGTTTAAGTATAACTCTGACTGGTGTGTAGTTTGTAACTCTCCTCATTTGGTAAAGCAGAAAAATGTCACCACAATATGTAGAATATATGGTATTTGTTGTTGAGTCTGTATATCGGCAGTATGGGAACCTCACAACGCAGCTGGATGTGATCACCTGCAGGTCTATCTAATTAGGTGCTAAACGATTATGGCAGCGAGCCAATCAGCAGTTACAAGAGCAACCACAGAGTTTAGCGCTCACTCCTGGATAGCGGCGGCATGGGAGTGTAACGATCGTCGTAGTGATGAGAAGAGGAGGACCAATGCGCAGCGTGGTAAGTATCCATTTTAATAAGAATACTAGAACAATGAACAAAAACAATAAACTGACAAACGACCGAGACAGTTCCGTATGGTGAAACACAGACACAGAAAATAACCACAAAAAACAAAGAAAAACAGGCTACCTAAATATGATTCTCAATCAGAGACAACGAATGACAGCTGCCTCTGATTGCGAACCATATCAGGCCAGACATAGAAATACAACACAAGGACAACATAGAACACCAGACATAGAATGCCCACCCACATCACACCCTGACCAAACGAAAACATAGAAACATACAAAGCAAACTATGGTCAGGGCGTGACAGGGAGGCGGAGGCGTAGGGAATGCCTCAAGCCGTAGGAGGGAGGGAGGGAGGGGTGGAAATGGTTGGAGACTCAGGCGAGTGAATGAGATACTTTCAGAGCACTGTGACTTATCCGCGGGGGGTTCAGAGGGCAAGGCTACAGAAATATCCCAACAGCACTCATAATGTATGTGTGGAGGTCATGTGCCGAAACATCACGAGTAATACCCATCAGAGGCTGAGGCTTTTTAGGTAAATTTAGCTATTATACACATCCATAAAACAAGTAACCATAGCAACAGGTTCCTCTTTCAGCGTCTGTCATTCTTCTGGTAACTAACTTTCCAGCATGTATTGGGCTTGGGACAGTGACTGATAGATTGAATGACTGTCATACAAAAAAGAGAGAGAGAGATAGAGAGAAAGAGAGAGCGAGAGAGCGAGAGAGCGAGAGAGCGAGAGAGCGAGAGAGAGAGAGAGAGAGAGAGAGGATGAACAGTCTGATACACATGGGGAGACACAGTCAGCCACTCAGACTCTATTACAGATAACATTATACAGCAAGGACAAGATAACTAGTTGAATTTGTAAAACATTTATGAAAGCAGTCTCTACTCAGGTTGACTCCAACTTCCACACACATGGTTGGTTTCCTCCACATGATGACCATGATGATCGACTGATGTGGTTTCCGTTTGCTATCACTGACATCTAAGCTATAACGTATGTATTTGAATTTTGCAGCACTATTTACTTATTAGCGTCGATGACCCCTATGTAAAGTATTCATGATGAGGACGTAAAGTGTTTGTTCAAGCCACAGAGATGTCAAAAAGCAGGAAGAAAAGATTATTACAGCACCGCTCTCTCCTGGATGGAATGATGGAACCGCTCTCTCCTGGATGGAATGATGGAACCGCTCTCTCCTGGATGGAATGATGGAAAATAAGATAAGGGCAGAGGGATCCTTCAACATAGCAACTGCATGTAAACATCCATTTACCAGTAAAGGTCTAAGCCTTTCGAGGGGGGTTCTACTAAGCTAACAAATTGAATTGTTTTAAGATGGTTATACCATGGATCATTTTTCTATTTGATTTTGAATTTTAGGACCCCTGTAGGTATAAAATGATTTTATTAAACTTGGCCTTACTGTTATTAGCCAATAGAAACGCATTGAATAACAAACATGTTCATATTCACACCACCCGATGTCACAGGAAGTCCAAAAAGATCATCAAGACATCAACCACCCGAGCCACTGCCTGTTCACCCCGCTACCATCCGGAAGGCGAGGTCAGTACAGGTGCATCAAAGCTGGGACCGAGAGACTGAAAAACAGCTTCTATCTCAAGGCCATCAGACTGTTAAATAGCCATCACTAGCCGGCTACCACCCAGTTACTCAACTCTGCACCTTAGACGCTGCTGCCCTATATACATAGACATGGAATCACTGGTCACTTTAATAATGTTAACATAATGCTTTACTCATTTCATATGTATATACTGTATTCTATTCTACTGTATTTTAGTCAATGCCACTCCAACATTGCTTGTCCTAATATTGACATATTTCTTAATTCCATTCGTTTACTTTAGATTTCGCAATAACATCTGCTAAATATGTGTATGTGACCAATACAATTTGATTTGATTTGATACATGGCAAAGCAGACAGTCCAAAAATAAATTAAAATGAAGATTGTTTTAAAGTCTGTATCTTAGAGCTTTAAGAAAGATCAGGATTTACATATATTTTTACACATAATTAACCCTTTATTTGTCACTGAACTACTTCCATATACGTATCCTTCCATCCAGTTTTTTAACTGGTACTTGGCTACCTTCAGACGAGTCTTGTGGGCATCCTATTGCTAAACAACCAACACGTATGTGTTTGTGAGAGTCTCACCTTTTGACAGTAGGGGTGCGTGGTTTAAAATCACTGGGGAAGCCAAGCCAGGGGAAAAAATACATAATACCACATATGTGTTGTGATAATTAACCTGTGAGTTCATAAGCCTTGCCACCGTGATATGTCGGCCTAAAGGCTGAGACAATAAGAAGACACAGTGGCAGAATAAATTCAACCACACCTTTGTTTATCACAAAACAGGAGAGCATCTGTCCAGTGAAGTCCACAAAGCATAATGCATGTAACAGACAGTTACATGACCTACAGCAGGGTCAAGCAAGTTAATGTTTCTGAAATATTCAGACAACTAAACAACTATTAATTTAGAACCATGGAGAGTTCCCGCAAGTCACAAAGAAAACAGGAACTGCCTCCACTATTCCAGCACCATATCAACTTCAACATTTCAACATCGTCAAATCACCTCTGCTTAGTCTAATACAGTGACAACTAAAAGATTAAAAAACAATTTAGTCCAATCAACGTAAGCTAAATATCAGGTGGCTGTCCATGGTACTGATTTCTGTGTATGTGCGTGCATATGTAGAAAAAACATGTTAACTCACCCAAATTGTACAGAAACACCAATGCCATTCTCCTTTCTTTCATGCTGCTGAAACAGTCTATGATGCTGTCATACAGTACACACTTTTAGTTTTTGTTGTCCTAGGCTACCTGGCTAAATTGCTTGCTCGCTAGCCTAACTTCCTTTCATGGGCAACAATTAGTCAGCTAGTTAACATTAGCCTACTACATCTAGCTACATATTGAACTTCCATCCTCTCAGGCCAGAGGCGCTGAATCTATTGATCAGAATCGGATCAGAATCGCCGTTATAATCAATGGCCAGTTTGGAGAATTAAGTAAAACTCCAAGTCCAAATCCCTATTTCCGTCCATGGCTAATTTAGGAAAGGGCCCATCTTAGCTAGCTAGCTAGCCACAAGAGCACAACAACACAGCAAGATGCAACAATTCAAGTTTGTTTCTGTTAATGGCATTTGGCTTGATGTGATGTGATTGGTGTGAAGCCAAATCCAAGCTGGCTTCCATTGACACTTTTTTTGGTGCGCCAGGACCATTCACAGTTGAGCTCACTCAGTTTATCAAGGCCAAATACTCCCTGGCTGCCCTTGCCTTCAATGCTACAGGTGGCAACAATATCATACACTTTTTGACCAGACCGCATCAGATAGATGGGCTACACATACAGAGACAGAGGGGCGCTGTTTTGCTCGGATACCTTCTCTCCGGTGAGATACATTCAGCCTCTTGTGAATTGATGGGAAATTATGAAACACAGAGAGATGAAATATACATTATTTGATATTTTTGGGAAGCCTGGCTTCCCTTGGCACCCATGGATACACGCCACTGCCTTTCAATGGTGTGGTCATATTAGTGTGTAGCCCAACTGTTCGGACTCTACAGACAGAAGTTGGCGCTTGGGGGGGTCAAATGGTCAAAGCGATCATTTTGCTAGGACTGTAGGAGTGGTCTGAGTGAGGGACCTAATGGGAGGGGCCTCATAGGATGGATATGTAACCTGAAAACTAGCTGTTGGTAGAGGGGTTTGGACCTCTCTTTGTGATTGGTCTATTAACTTATACCGCCTGGTGATGTAACCAGGCAAGCCAAAACTCAACCCATGCAAAACCTGCTGATTAGAATGTCCTGCATAGATTGTATTTTCAACCAGCAACTATCAGGAAATAACACATTTACAGTATTCCATTCATCAGCTGTTATACAATATTTTACTAAAAAATGGAAAAACTGAATTTTGACTGCACAGGACCTTTAGAAATGCAGGCATATGCCATCAACAGGACATCCGTAAGGGAATGAGCAGATGTGCGTGAATCTGTGTCCCCTTAGATACCATGGGCCTGAAGGAAGCTACACTAGCCCTGGGTTACAGAGAGGGAGAGCTGCCTGCTAGAGACAAACTGTCAGTAATAAAGCTTGATAAATCCAGAGAGGGGCCCAGGCACCCAGCTCACAACTTTCATTATTATTCTGATGTCAGCGCGGGGGGCGGGATATTGCTCGAATAAATGAAAAGAATGAAAATGGTGTGACTCCCCCCATCCCAACCCCCCTTCGATATGAATGTAGATAAAACAAGCCTTATTACCATCCAGACACAGCTAACACACCATCCTGCCACCGACACACAGACACACACACAAACACACACAGCCACACATGCACAAACACAATTGATTAAAAACAAACCACTCCCAAAATATTTATTCATACAAACGTTCGCATATTCATACATACGCTGTCCTAATTGCAGACACCCACAAACAGATGCACACCATTTCACTAATGACCTAAAGTGCACACTTAGACACAGACATATTTCTGACCTCACCCCAACCCCACCCAGCCAACTTGTCTCCACACAACCACCCCAACCCCACCCAGCCAACATGTCTCCACACAACCACAACCACCCCAACCCCACCCAGCCAACACCCCAACCCCACCCAGCCAACATGTCTCCACACAACCACCCCAACCCCACCCAGCCAACATGTCTCCACAAAACGACAACCACCCCAACCCCACCCAGCCAACATGTCTCCACACAACCACAACCACCCCAACCCCACCCAGCCAACACCCCAACCCCACCCAGCCAACATGTCTCCACACAACCACCCCAACCCCACCCAGCCAACATGTCTCCACACAACCACAACCACCCCAACCCCACCCAGCCAACACCCCAACCCCACCCAGCCAACATGTCTCCATACAACCCCCCCAACCCCACTCCCTGAAACCATGTTTCCCACCCTTAGCAACTAAGGTTACTTGTCAGTCACCCAGCGGTAATCGTCTATGATTGATTGAGAGATTCAAAGAGCTATCATTGTTAAGTAACATAATAGATGCAAAACATAGAATATTTACATTCATGCACTTCAAAATTAATGTTGTAACTTTGGCCCAGAGGCAATTAACTGCAGGGCAGTTTAAACCAAAAACATCTGATCTTTTCACATCAGATCTTTTTCAGAGCTGATCTGATTGGTCAAAAGACCAATTAGTGAAAAAAAATATCTGAATTGGGCTGCCTGTCTAAACGCAGCCTTACACTCACTCCCCCTCTCTCTCCATCTTTCTCTTTGCGCCTTGCCACCCACAGTAAGGGAGTAGGGTCAGACAGAGTTAGCCCTGCTGCACTAATGCTTGGACTGGCTGTGAGCTTGTCCTGGAGACTGGAATACAAATCAGGCTTTTCCACTCCAGTCAGTGTTGAGCTGGCCTTATTCCCAGGAGCCTGCCGTGCCGGCAGTCTGTGGCCCAGAAGAAACCTGACAGGAAGGAAGCTAGGACTGGGCACCCGGCTCCCCGCAGCCCGCAGGGGCCCATGACACCCACAGGACTCTGTTATTATTACTGTAATAATCACTGTCTTTACTGGACTACTGCTCTGGAAACCACCGATTTGGAGAGAGAGAGAGAGAGAGGGAGAAACAGAGAGTGAGCGGGAGAAACAGAGAGAGGGAGGGAGAAACAGAGAGAGAGAGGGAGAAACAGAGAGAGGGAGGGAGAAACAGAGAGAGAGTGGGAGAAACAGAGAGAGAGGGGGAGAAACAGAGAGAGAGGGGGAGAAACAGAGAGAGAGAGGGAGAAACAGAGAGAGAGAGGGAGAAACAGAGAGAGAGAGGGAGAAACAGAGAGAGGGAGGGAGAAACAGAGAGTGAGCGGGAGAAACAGAGAGAGGGAGGGAGAAACAGAGAGAGAGAGGGAGAAACAGAGAGAGAGGGGGAGAAACAGAGAGAGAGAGGGAGAAACAGAGAGGGGGAGGGAGAAACAGAGAGAGAGAGGGAGAAACAGAGAGAGAGAGGGAGAAACAGAGAGAGAGAGGGAGGGAGGCAGAAACAGAGAGAGAGAGGGAGAAACAGAGAGAGGGAGGGAGAAACAGAGAGAGGGAGGGAGGGAGAAACAGAGAGAGGGAGGGAGGGAGAAACAGAGAGAGGGAGGGAGGGAGAAACAGAGAGAGGGAGGGAGGGAGAAACAGAGAGAGCGAGGGAGAAACAGAGAGAGAGAGGAAGGGAGGGAGAAACAGAGAGAGAGAGAGAGAAACAGAGAGAGAGAGAGAGAAACAGAGAGAGGGAGGGAGGGAGGGAGAAACAGAGAGAGAGAGAAGGAAACAGAGAGAGAGCGGGAGGGAGAAAAAGAGAGAGAGAACCACAAACACTCCAACACACTCTTTCACGCCCACACACACACATTCAGGAGAAACATCTGGGGGTATCAGTGTGTCACATGGGAGGAACAGCTTGGAATAACAGCATGAAGGCCTGCCTCTTTTTCTCACTCTAGCTTTCCTACACACAAACACAAACAGTACACAGACACACACACACACACACATTCTCTCTTATGCTTCTGTGTTGAATACTGAAAATACAATTATACAACGTGTGAGTCAGTCAAACAGAGGTGGCGTTCAGATCTCCTTATTTCCCCCCTGTTCTTTCAACATTTGGGAAATAGCAGCTCAAGAGTTGCCAAAGAAGCCATCGTCATATTGATGAAGTTAAAGATTGATATTGGACTGGGAGGACTTTTAATTGTTGTGAGAGAAACAACAGTCAGATATAGATTTTTGTCTGACTTGGCTCATCCAATTACAATGGTTCATTAGGAAAGCTTTAACAGAGTATAGCTTTCAGTCCTGATGACGCTTTCCTGTGCGACCGTTACTATCTCGAAAAAAAAAACAAGTACTTATGTGGTAATTCTATCGCCATATTGGATTGAAGCATAATGCATCACTATTTCATAACCTGTGGGCTATGTCGTTGTGTCACTGTGGCGATCATAAAATGAAGCATTGTCAGTAATACCCAACCTAGCCTTGTCCAGAATCAAGCTTCCCTAATCAGAAAGCCTGTTGATGTCAATGGCCGTGATCGAGAGCGTCAACACCGTGATGTACCATGGGTAAACTGTGACGGACTGACTGACTGATATCCAAATAATATTGACTGGTTATTTAGGATGCAAGGTGATTTGTGGATCAGTCTGTCTCACCTCGCCTTTAACGTCAGCTCAAATCACATTGTATTTGTCACATTGTTTGTAAACAACAGGCGTAGACTAACAGTGAAATGCTTTCTTACGGCCCCTCCCCAACAATGCAGAGAGAACAGAGAAATAATAGAAAGAGAATAACACAATGAATAAATACACAAGGAGTAGCGATAACCTGGCTATATACACTGAGTACCAGGACTGACTCGATGTGCAGGGGTACGATGTAATAAAGGTTGATTCTGTATGTACATACAGGTAGGGGTAAAGTGAGGAGGCTACAGGATACATAATAAGCAGAAGCAGGAGCGTATGTGATGAGTCAAAAGAGCTGGTGCTAAAAGGGGTCAATGCAGATAGTCCGGGTAACTATTTGGTTAACTATTTAGCAGAGGCATTGTCGTGCCTTCATCACGACTGTGTTGTTGTGTGTGGACCATGTTAATTCCTTAGTGATGTGGACGCCGAAGAACTTAAAGCTCTCGATCCCCTCCACTACAGCCCTGTCGATGTGGGTGGGGGGGTGCTTGGCCTTCCATTTCCTGTAGTCCGTGATCAGCTTCTTTGTCTTGCTGACATTGAGGGAAAGGTTGTTGTCCGGGCACCAAACTGCCAGGTCACTGACCTCCTCCCTATAGGCTGTCTCATCGTTGTAGGTGATCATGTCTACCACCGTGGTGTCGTCAGCAAACGTATTGATGGTGTTGGAGTCGTGCGCGGTCCCGCAGTCGTAAGGTGAAGAGGGAGTACAGGAGGGGACTAAGCACGCACCACTGAGGGGCCCCCGTGTTGAGGGTCAGCATGGCGTATGTATTGTTGCCTACCCTCACCAGCCCAGGGGTGGCCCGACAGGAAGTCTAGGATCCAGTTGCAGAGGAAGGTATTCAGTCCCAGGGTCCTGAGCTTATTGATGAGCTTTGATGGCACTATGGTGCTGAATCCTGAGCTGTAGTCAATAAACAGCATTCTCACATAGGTGTATATCGGTCCACTAATACAGGACTAGTAAAGGCACTACTTTTGTGAGATTTTTTTCTTCATGTATATATAGTTTTTTATTAATATATATATATTTTTTTATTCTGTTGTTTCAGGGATGCTGCAGCACCCTCGACACCCCTACTTCCTGCAGCTATGTCGGCTTGTGTCAAGAACTGCAATGCTGCTGGGGTTTTCACGCTCAACAGTTTTCCGTGTGTATCAAGAATGGTGCACCACCCAAAGGACATCCAGCCAACTTGACACAACTGTGGGAAGCATTGGAGTCAACATGGGCCAGCATCCCTGTGGAAAGCTTCCGACATCTTGTAGAGTCCATGCCCCGATAAATTGAGGATGTTCTGAGGGCAACTCAATATTAGGAAAGTGTTCCTAATGTTTGGTATACTCAGGGTATGTGCATACTGTATTCTCGACATAGCTCATCCTATATAACTACTGCTGTACATACCTTTTTAGTATTTATACATTGAGCTCTAAAAGTATTGGGACAGTGACTTTTTCTGGGCTCTGTCCTCCAGCACTTTGGATTTCAAATTATATAATGACTTTGAAGTTAAGTGCAGACTGTCAGCTTTAACTTGAGGGTATTTTCATCCATATTGGTGAATAGTTTAAAAATGACAGCGCTTTTATACATAGTCCCCCCATTTCAGGAGACCAAAAGTATTGGGACAAATTCACCTATATGTGTATTAAAGTAGTATTCGGTCCCATATTCATAGTACACAATGACTACATCAAACTACTGACTCCACACATTTTCTGGATTCATTTGCTGTTTGATTTGGTTGTTTCAGATTTTTTTGTGCCAAATTGAAATGAATGATAAATAATGTATTGTGTCATTTTGGAATCGCTTTTATTGTAAATAAGAATAGAATATGTTTCTAAACACTTCTACATTCATGTGGATAATCCTGAATGAAATCGTGAATAATAATGACTGAGTAAATTCACAATAGCAGGGGAGTACATGACAAATAAACTTTTATACAATTTCTTGAAATGTAACATCCAATAAAAATTTAGCAGCTGGAAGCCCGCGTACCATTTTAGCCGTTTCGGGATAATACAAAAGTCCCCGGACCTCCAAGAAGGAGTGACAACAGCGTGATTTTGAGGTATGGCTACGCTACCGAGACTATAGCCAACCCAACCCAGGTCAGTTCCACCCTTCAGGGCAACAGAATCTGCTGGTTCTCATCTTAACATTTAATTTGATTCAATTCAATAAGAAAGATGATATCATACTGAGGCACTCAAGCACTGAAATGAGAACCACTGCCTGTAGGTGATGCACCTGACCTGTCCAGGTATGTTACATGGAGATTCCCGACCTCTATGTGAACTGTACCCATGGATGGCGTATCAGCTATGCCTACATTGCAAATAGCCGAACGTTTCAGTGGAAGATTATCTGAGTCAAGTACGCACGCACGAACGCACCCACTAGACCTTTGAATCCATTAGAAACGCGCAAAACAAATACATTTCTGTTATCTATATAATATGTTTGTCATGGTCATACAGGCCTAGGCTACTCTTAAAACGTTATTGATATTTTCCCTTGTTATTCCTGTTTTTGTGTGGGCGGGCGGGTTTACAGACAGTGCCAATCCGAGTGCTTAAACTCATGTTCTCTGACATGCCCAAGACGCATAAAGCATCACCACCGAGAACCCACGCGTCCCGCCTCCCAATACCAAACACCTCGTATCAGTTAACCCTTCCGGCATACTTTAACACAGAGCACCACCCACTCATTATTAGTGGCTCTATTTATGCATATGTACGGCGATTATAATGTTTGGAAATGTTTGTTGGATGCACGTCATACCGTCTATTTCCAACACAATTGCCGATGGAGGGGTTCGTGGTTCCTTGGAACGAGGATGGCCAGGACATCCGACACTTCCTAAGCCCCGGTCTGTCGCTCGTGTCCATGGCATTAGAGCGCTCTATCCCTCGGTGGTGATGGCGGTCGGTGTCGGAGTATCCCCGGTGTTTGATTTTGATGGGGGTCCGTGGCTGCCTCCAAAGATGTTGCGGAGGCTTTAGGGTCGCCTGCTCCCGGGGAACGGGGAGCGAGAGGGAAAGGCTCTTTTTCGAGCATGGTGGTGGTACTTCCATCATAGTGCAAATTAAAATATCCCTTTTATATCTCAACTTATTGACACAAATAATAATATGGCTATATATTCTTTGACTTCAAATGACTAACCTATTAATGTCCATCATTGCCACTTAATCGTAGCCTACCCTGTGTAATTGTGTAGACAAAAGTGACCAAGTCAAGTGCAGTCCGATGTTATATGTAATAGTCTAAATAATAACATTTAAATCTTTCGACCATTATCACAGTGGTACTGTCAGAGAGAATGTGACTAATTTCACCCAGAAAGTGTCTTTCTTTTTCCTACCGTTTATCCAATTAAATTCCCAACCAAAAGTTAATCTCTCTTCTAAATGTAAAACGCTTCCCTTGTTTTTTGCTGAGAGCTTCGCCAATCGTTAAAGTATCCGTCTGGTAGGTGACGATAGCCCCTCGCCGGTGCTTCCCCTGAAGTTTGACGCCTTGTCGTCCATTGCGCACTGGATCACTTTAGTTACAGAACAATGTATTGCTTTTATCAGCTCCTTATTGCAGAATCACAGACCGCTGGCTCCTGTGCGACGAGGGATATTATTGCTGCTCCCGACCGCACATGTCTGTTAAAGCTCGCTCGTAACCGTTCGGTCTCCAGCTGTAGCCATAAAAAGTAACACAGAATACCGTCGTGCATCTGGGACTACATAGGCTGAGCCGCACGCGCGGAGCCCACTGTCTCGACTTTCCCCTATATTAAAATGTTTGATGCAATTATTTCAGTTTGAGATTAAAGTAGACTTCGAGCAATAGAACATCTCCATTAATTACATAATTTCGGTTGCCTTTGGAGTTGTGGTTGTGCCTGTATCCAAAACCCACGCGATGTTATTTTCTTTGCCGCTCTTCTTCACACAATGCATTATCAAAAGCAAAAGGCTACCAGAAAAGCATTGCCTGTCGAAGTCCTGTAGTCGCTGCTTCCATTATCTGTCCATTGTCACGTCTGAACTCCAGATTGACGACAAATGTTACATTAACCATAACGCATCATCAACCCCTCCAGTCTCTCGCTCCTTTCTCGCTCTCTTTTTTCTCTCCAGCAAGCCCACACTCGCGGCTCCTGTCCAGTTGGTTTATGTCTTTGGACTGAAAGGAATTTAATAACGTATTAATATTTCCCTCATATTGACGATATTCTCTTGAAAAGCATAAAATCAAAAGAACTGATGTATTTTAATAGCCTACTAAATCGTCTTTCACCACTGTCTGCTTTCAGTGCACTGCCGACGTGGTCAAAAGTGTAAGCCGTAGTAAATGGATAACCACTTCTCACAAACGCGCTATTTGTTGTATCCGTTTTAGCTATTTGTCAGAGTCGTTCCACTGATGTGAGCTGTCACTTAGATTTCTCTGACCGTTTTCAGCATAATTGGATCATATCTAGACACGCAGGGTTGAAACCAAGAGCACTCTCAATGCAAGATGCGTTTGTAGAGCGCATTCACAACTGCATCTCATAGCATTAATCATATTATCATCTCATCTGCTGATGCATAATGATCAGGGATTCTCAGCTCCAGTTTTTATTAAATCTCCAGGCACCGTGCGCCATCGAATGAAGTATTTGTAATATCACATATGAGCACGTCTGCTTACCCATAAAAGCATTAAATAATTTTCTTTTTAATCTGCAGAAATGCTCTCACATCAAACATCTTTTTTTGTTTATCAGTTAGATATTCTACAGCTGTGGAGAGAGATGGCTATAGGCTACAGTAATCATTTAAAGTCCCAGTGCAGTCAAAAACGTGAATTTCTGTGTTTTATATATATACACAACATGACCAAAAGTATGTGGACACCTGTTTGTCGAACATCTCATTCCAAAACCATGGGCATTAATACAGAGTTGGTCCCGTTGCTGCTATAACAGCCTCCACTCTTCTGGGAAGGCTTTCCACTAAATATTGGAAATTTGCTGCGGGGATTTGCTTCCATTCAGCCACAAGAGCATTAGTGAGATCAAGCATTGATGTTGGGCGAATAGGCCTGGCTCGCAGTCAGCCTTTCAATTCATCCCAAAGGTGTTTGCCGGGGTGGAGGTCAGGGCCCTGTGCAAGCCAGTCATGTTCTTCCACACAGCTCTTGACAAACCATTTCTGGATGGACCTCACTTTGTGCATGGGGGCATTGTCATGCTGAAACAGGAAAGGGCCTTCTCCAAACTGTTGCCACAAAGTTGGAAGCACAGAATCGTTTAGAATGCCATTGTTTGCTGTAGTGTGAAGATTTCCCTTCACTGGAACTAAGGGGCCTAGCCCGAACCACGAAACACAGCCCTAGACCATTATTCCTTCTACCAAACTTTACAGTTGGCACTATGCATTGGGGCAGGTAGCGTTCTCCTGCCAAACCCAGATTCGTCCGTCGGACTGCCAGATGGTGAAGCGTGATTCATCACTCCCGAGAATACATTTCCACTGCTCCATAGTCCAATGGCGGCAAGCTTTACACCACTCCAGCCGAAGCTTGGCATTGCGCATGGCGATCTTAGGCTTGTGTGCGGCTGCACGGCCATGGAAACCAATTTCATGAAGCTCCCGACAAACAGTTATTGTGCTGACATTGCTTCTAGAGGCAGTTTGGAACTTGATAGTGACTGTTGCAACTGAAGACAGACGATTTTTACGAGCTTCAGCACTCGCCGGTCCCATTCTGTGAGCTTCTGTGGCCTACCACTTCACGGCTGGGCCGTTGCTGCTCCTAGACATTTCCACTACACAATAACAGCACTTACAGATTCAGGTTCAGAAAACTTTTAATGTCCTCAGAGGAAATTCATCTTGCAGCAGTCATAAAACATATCACATCTAAAAATGAAAATAAGTAGCAAAGGATATTTACAAACAAATATGCAGAGTAAGTGCAGTTTCATAGTGCAAGTGCTAAGTGCAATTAGTCCAACATCTTGGCTCTAGCGGGGCCGAAATTTGACGAACTGACTTGTTGGAAAGGTGGCATCCTATGACGGTGCCACGTTGAAAGTCACTGAGCTCTTCAGTAAGGCCATTCTACTGCCAATGTTTGTCTATGGAGATTTTATGGCTCTGTGCTCTAATTTATACACCTGTCAGCAACGGGTGTGGCTGAAATAGCCGAATCCACTAATTTGAAAGGGTGTCCACATACTTTTGCATTTATAGTGTGAGGTTGGAATAGTTCTGTGAAATTGTGAAAACGATGAAAATGCAGTTTAGTGTAAGAACTGTTTGAAAAGAACACCTGAAATGTCCGCCTGTTTTGTTGAGATGAAGTTTTGGCCTGCAGTATAAGTTAATGGATCAATAACACATAGAGTTTCAAACCTTTCAGGTTACATATCCCTCCCATTAGGCTCGTCCAATTAGGCCCCTCACTCAGACCACTCCCAGACAGTCCTAGCAACATTCTTGTTTGAGAAATTGTTCTTTGCTAAGAAGCTATTTTCGTTTCCTTTTTGTCATTTTTTTTTTTAACAGTAAGGTACTTAATTGTTACCCAGAAATGATTTGATATTGAGATCAGTGCACGTCATTCAGGGCAGGTGGGACATATTTATTTGGGGGGGCTTGCCTGTTTTGCATGTTATTTTGGCATTAATACGAGTCACATATCAGTTTTC